>NC_026475.1:3284132-3494173 GCF_000240135.3 Fusarium graminearum PH-1 | reverse complement strand
TCTCAGCGCTGAGCTCCATGTGGTGGAATTCATTTCTCATCCAGCTATTATAACAAAGACACATTCCCTGTTGCATCTATTTAGAAAATTATCCTTTATTTCTACGCTTTTGTACAAGCATAAAAGGTTGGGACCTTTCATGTAGTACTGGAACTTACACAAAAGAAAGCTGCAAAGTGTTCACGACAAAACGTCGTGTGAAGATTCCTATTCCTGGCAAGGAGCCCCGAGATTGGACCAGACAACATATTTCCCCAAGGGGACTGGGATAGGGTTATTTCTTGGCAGAACATCATGAGCGATGACCCCGTATTCAGCATTGCCAACCGCAGTCACTAACTGGCAGAATTATGTTGTGTGATGGAGATCTTCAAGCATAAAGGCTAACGACGCGTAGTCAGCCTCCTATACTTGCAGAGCGATTGTCCGATAGTTACATCATACATGTACACAGCATCAATCCTTCAACAAATATACCTAGTCGGAGTCGGGAAAGATGGGCCGGTGGTTGGCCCGGTTGTTACTCTCACTGCTTGATGATACAGTGTTGAAGATCCCCCAGATTCCTATGGGTTGACAGTCACCCGCAGTGCGAAGATCATTTTTGAACAATGGGTATGATGTAATTTCTGATAGGTAGCAAGCTTCCAATCCTTCTTCTCGGTTAGAGAGAGAGGGACTGCAAGTAGTCCTACAGTTGGGATTGGAATCCTACATACAGGTTTGTATCTTTAATGTGGTGGGGCAATTGCGAACACAATCTTCCATTATGATCGGAAGTCTATCTGGCAATCAAGCATAATAGTGGTTGATTACGACAGAGTATGAGTCCCACGACCAAGGAATAATATTGTAACATTCACTACAATTTTTAGCAACATGAGGAGACTTGGAATACTGTCGTATTGGTAACCTGGAATCGGAAGATGCACTGTCTGTTATAATGTTTCTAACAACCTTCCTCAGTTCCCTAACATCACTACATCTCATAATGAAGCACTCCAAGAGAACTTGGCAAGTGGAATTCCTGCTCAACCCTGACCAGGAAACGTTTTCTCCACGCCCATGACACCCGAAAACCACGAGACCCGGTCCTTAGTAAAATGTTCCTCAACCGGCTTGAGTTTTGTTTCGTGCAGCGAAAAGTCGTCGACAGTGCCAATGCGCAAGATGCTGGTTCCAGGAAACCGATCACCAACCCGATACAAGAGTGTGCCGCAGTTACTACAGAAATAGTTGGTCATCGCTTGGCCTGAGCCGATCGTCTCAATCTGTTTGTATGTCTTGAGCAAATCCTTCCCACGTACGTGCTCAAGAAATGAGTCTTCAACGATGAAGTTACTGGCGAACATGGACGCTGTGATCTTGCGACAGTCTACACAGTTACAGACGAATGTGTTGACAAGCCCTTTGCCTTTATTTATCGGCTGTTTGGTGACAAGAGATGCGTTAGTTCAGTTTGGATAAGGACAATCAATTGAGCCAGACCATCAAACTTACAAAAGAGAGCTGTATCTTTCCACAATAGCAGGTAGCAGTGGCCCGGTCCGCAGTCGACCAGCCGTCCCTCGCTTGGCCGGCATGTGGGATGTATGAGTTTGACATATCGACGGTGCTTACAGGTGAATTTGATGTTTCTGAATTATATCGTTACTGTCTTCATATCAATGGTAAAAGGACAATATATAAATGATAATAGGTAACCCGTGATCTTAATACCTATTAAAGAACAAAGCAACAGGAGGAATTATTAGTAAGCTGTTACAAGCACAGTCTAAAGTAAGCGTCATTCGTCATCTGAATCTACATAACGTTACGCGTAACTTTAGTAAGCAGCGCGTCCAAGGCATTATGTAGACGACTGTTGTAGCTAAGAGAATAAAGTTTATATGCCTAAGAACGTCATTCCATTAGCAGACTGTCAGGAGGACAGATTAAAGCGACTGTAAATTGTGATCCTTATCTTCCGAACGTCATGCATAACTCTAGCGAGCTAAGATACTGACGGGCAAAGTCGGTTTCCAGTTATTGACTTACTTTAACAGCCTGGTTGCCAGCCTAGCTGTACAGGCTGACTTGGCATCGAGCCAACCAACAGGTTAATGAGCCCCCGCCCCTCCATCTATACCACCTTAAGAGTCCTCAATATGCTGTATAACGAAAATAAATCTGCCTTGGCGAAAGCAACCGCTTCAATTGTAATTTATGTAACATGGTGTTGTAATAGATACGAGTGTCTACAGCTCAGACAAGTAAGCATCTAACAGATGCTGGTTTCCCACTCAATGTCCTATTCGTTACGTCGAGAGTGGCTCACCTCTGAAATAGAATGCAGCAATCCATTTTCATTTGAGATGCAACACCATAAATGCACATTAACCACACATAAAGCTCCTTGCAACAACTTAGATCAGTACACGTCAAAAGTGGCTTCTTCGGTCAGCCAAATGCTTGCATACTTTTGCACCAACTCCAATGATAACAAATTGCAACCCACCGTCAGTAGCAGGAGCATAATGACCGGGCGAAATATCCATCATTGTGAGCCTGACAAGGCTTTTTAATGTTCTTCATAAAAAGAGGGCCATGGATTCCGGCTCAATATATTGATAGAGGACTAACCATTCCGTGATTAAAACCCCTAACCCATTAAATACCACAGACACTTTCCGACTGATACAATATGTCAATAGGAATCGGCCCCGGAGATGTTTTACTATTTCTTAGAAGCGTTTCCAGGGCCACTACCCTCCTTCGAGGGGAGGCTGTGGATGAGTATCGGACCTTTAGGAGAGCATGTCGCGACCTTGAGATGGTTAGTCGCCAGCTAATGGACCATCATTCCCGAGACACAGAACACGAGAGTCCGTTTCGTCGACAAGCAAGAGAAATCAAACGACTACTGATACAATTTCGTTACAAAATCGAAAAACTTGACCCCTCCCTTGGCCGATATCGCACAGGGACATGTAAAAGGGTCTTCAACAAACTGAGCTGGCCATCTCATGCCAGAGAGCTTGGCCGGCTTCAGCAGGATCTATTTTATCAGTGGACGATCATCGACTGGAAGCAGAAATATTGTCAAAAGTGAGTTGTGTTCTGAATACGGATTGTCTCGTCCTTGGAAGCTCATTCGGCACTGTTAGCTCTGTGAGGAACCTATACACAAAGAATTGTTTCGACCTCGAGGATCATTTTGGCCATGTTCATAGGCTTGACTTATTATCCACCGACTCATGGGAGGTATGGGATACATCATCCATTGCGAATGACATGTAAATGACTCTTTCCAGGCACTTCATGACTGTCTCACACGAATGTTTCCACGTGGCGATCTGGGATACGAGATCATCCAGAGTCACCGTTATCTCCTACACAAAGCTGAGGATTTCGCCGATGTTCTATGCAACAGCCCTGCAAATATACCAATCATAGATGCTATCAAGCCGAAGCAGCGCGTAATGATAAGTGCAATATTTAAAAAGTTGAAAACTGACGATAGGGTGTGTCCAAAATGTCGTCACAGAAGAGTTGCAAACTTTCAAGGTCCAGCCCTGGAATGGTATGTCGAAAACATGCAGCCAGTTGCATTGACGTTGTTCACTAACAATAGTAGTTCGGGATGTGATCTGTGGCTTCGATTCCACGACTCGTATAGTGACGAGCCAGATCCGCTGACTCAAATTGCCATAAACAACATAAAGTCAAGTGGAAAAGCAGAGTTCGCCACCAACTATCTTGGTTCAACAGGCCCAGCGCGAGACGATTCGGTTGACGTTCGGATATTGATCCGTGACAAGATGGCGCAAATCGGCCCCATTCCGCCAGAGCGATCAAGAGCAACAAGACCTGAGATTTGGCACTTTAGTAGAGTGACACTCTGCAACTCACAATGGCCTCAATTCTCCGACAGCACGTCAAGAGAGACCCCCTCGAGGCTGCTGGTAGAAACTAGACAAGGTCTTGAACGCACGACCCAGTTTCTTAAGTCCCAAGATCTTCCATTTGCATGGGCCGCAGCATTGATAAATAGTCGATTCTGGTTCGCTCGGCAGGAACAAGCTTTGTTAAGATTTGTTACTTCATCCCTTCAGGCATTGGATCATACCATGCCTCGCGTAGTCACGCCTCGGAACGACGCACAGCTTCTGGATAACTTGGTCTATCAACTACAAGCTGGCATATTTGACTTTCTTCCTGAAAGGCTAGAAGCTAGATGTTTTCTCTGGATGTTCTGGGAGGTATTGCAACTTGAATCGAAGATTCTGTCTTCTTGCGCAAGATTGCTTAACACCTGGTCCTGTCCAGAAAACTACGCAAGGCAAGAGACGCCCCTTATCATCAAGGCTTTGACGCTACCGCACATAGCTCTTCTAGTCCCTTGGAGACTTACCTTTGATCTGGCTGAAGACATTGTGGAGTATTTTCTCAAAAAGCCACCAAAATTCCTCCCTGCCGCCGTTCGACATTTGGTCATGAACTCGAGAAGCATCTCGCTTCATTATTACATCCACGGTGAATTATCATCCTACTTTGATGGCGGTACCAATAGGCAAAATGTGGAGGAGCCGATAGACCGGCTGTACTTGGCATGGATGGAACTGGCAATGCGGTCAGAAGGAGAAATCATTGATTCCGAGCTTACCAGGACACAAATTGGATCTCTGGTAGAGGGAGGATATATATGAGGTTTCAATAGGGAGCAGACATTTACTTATATTTGAGTGGATCATTATGAGAGATAAATTGTATAGTATCATTCTGTACCCAGGATAATATAAAATGGTTTTGACATGCATACCTGGCTTGCAGTCTGACATAACTGCAAGTCAGATACCACAGACTGACCTCGCCCTCTTCATCTAACATCTACGTACGCGAAGGAATATCGAAGTCTAGAACTGAGGCCCTTTCTAACCGGGTAATCACCGTTTGGATGGTACTGTATGAGACACAAATTGACCGAGAAGCGTTTTGAGTACTGGGTCTTTACGTCTCAGAGTCGAACGACATCCCCCATCAGCCAAACCAACGTCTTGTTGTCTAGTGATAAAGCGACAAGAGAAGCGACGGGTACGCATTCGATGTTCGCACAAGATTCGCCATGCTTGTTCCATAATCTGATCGTCCAGTCTTTTGAGCAGGATACTAGCAACGACCCATCTATGAAAGATGTAGCCGATGTCACTGCATTTTAATGTTTCTTGAGTGGAGGAAACAACAAGCTGTCGGATTGATCCTAAAAAAATAAAAAAATCGTAGGGGTTGTCGAGAATGTGACAAAGGAAAGGCCATCTGGCGAGAAGGATATGCCTTTCAATGTGCCTAGCTGACCGCTAATGTTGACGACCAGATGACTAGTTGAGACATCCCATACCTTAGAATTTCCATCGGCATAGCATGTACCAAGCAACTCAATGCTCGGTGAGAATACTGCAGACAAAATGTAAAGGTCGACACCTCCAAACGTGCATAACTTCACTCCAGTGGCTCCACAATATGAGAGTACCATCGATGGATAGCGAAGCGAGTAAGTAGCCATTTGGAGGAAATATCATATCATCGATACTGCTACTATGGTCTTCGAGTTTCTATTTCTCCTTCCAGTCCAACCATATCGTGATTGTTGAATCTTGGGACCCAGAGGCGAGCCAGCGTTTATCGTGAGACAAGACAACAGGAGTTATTTCCGTAGAATGTCCCTTGGAAACCCCGAGGTCATGTTCTCTGTCACACACAGAAGGTTGAACCAGTAGCTGAGTTGCCAGTGTGCCGGAGTGAACGTCCTCATCAAATTCATCCAGCTTCCCAGCCATCTCCCAGCTACGGACGTCCCATAACCGGACTTCGTCATCAAAGGAGCTTGACGCCAATGTAGTGCAATCCGGTGAGAAAACAACAGAGTTTATGCCACTGGTGTGGTCGAGAATAATACTCAGGCAAGCACCAGAAGTCGCATCCCAGACTCTGACCGTCTTGTCTTCGGAACCAGAGGCAATGCGATGCCCGTCAGGAGTGAAAGAAACTGCCATGACCTTCTGGGTATGCCCCCTAAAGATAATTGACATGTTAGTGGTCAGTATCGGCGTTATTTAGCACTGATGACTGGCAGGTTACTTCCCCGCTTGCAGTTCCGTGTTTATCCAAGTCAGTCAGAACAACTAAAGTTATTGCTCAATGTCAGGAAACAACTGCCTTAGAATTCTAGCTGTATACTTTAACTATAATAGGATACCACGTCCAAGAGGCAACTTAAGACAACAATAAATCTGCACGTTTGCTGCTGCTGCTAACTTCATTCACTTTAACATCAAAACACGCTCGGTGCGATAGCAGGCCATGCTTTTCATACATCAATCAGGAGATCGGCAAGAAGATACTTGCAGGGGTGATTCTCTTTAAACAAGCGTTCATTGGCTCGCGAAAAAGTAGCAGGTATGCTGTACATCTATGAGGCATAAGAGAGCCCGCACTAGTTCGCAACCCTCCTGAACTGATGCAAATCATGAATGCTGTCCATAGTTGAACCTACCAATAGTCTGGGATATTGATATACTACAGTTGCAATGATTCCACTTAAGTCATTGCGCTTGGACAGCTCAATGTAGAAAAGAACGTATTCCGTTAAGTTTGTGCTTCCTAAGGCACTATTAGGCAGCAATCTGCAAGTTGCCTGCAGGAGGCCTTCCACTGATTGTCAGCTGACAACCATATTTTTCAGGCATCAAGGACAGACAAGAGCATGACTTACCCAATTTCCCTCATTTACAACTTCATATTTTGAAATACTGAGATTCTTTCGCTGCAGTTGCTTTGTTGGTTTTGTGCCGCCAACTCTAAATGTTGAGTTAGAATATAACTACGAAATTTACAAAAGAAACAATGCTATCCTACAGTGAACCGGTACCCCGACGGGATATGGTTGATTCGCTGCCAGTTCGTATGCATAGACCACGTTCTGGCCCTGGGACTGAGAGCTCTGTTGGAAGACATTCAGCGTATCGTACAACCAACCAGGCCACAAACACTACTCGTCAGTTTGACCGTCCTCCTTCTCAGTCCGACTTGGGATTTCTGCCGATGGAGAACATGAACCCAACACTATCTGAATCCAGAAAATTGATATTTGAAGCTATGATTTGCGACGATGGGTACTCTACAAAGTCGTCACCTCACGACGATGACAGCGATGGCTCGGAATATTCTGTATCGTCTTCTTTGGCAGATGCAATGGCGCAGGTTTGGAATAGTAGTGATAGCTCACAGCAGCATCAAGTGCCGAGAAAGCAACCTGATGCTGTCAGTGATCAATCTGCACAAACGAAAGAGCACAATATCCTGCCATATTCAGTACTTATGGGAAGCTTGGCAACTATATGGCGTAAGTGCATGATTGGAGAAAGCATAAGTTACAAGAAGTGCTAACTACAAGCTAGCAAGCTGCCCACCGGAGATGGACCATGCGCCTCAAATAGTCAAGTGGGAGATGCATCGTATCGCGCACCATTGTTCCGTTACATTGGAAAATACCTCGGTGCAGTACACTCCAGCTTGGGAAGACCAAACTTTGTTTCGTGATGCTATGAAGGAAATGCGCTGTTTCAAAGGGAAATCATTTCCAGAACCGTGCGATGCACAAGTCTGGCACGAAGGCTTTACCGATAGTTTTCAACCCAGTGAAGCCGTGATTTTCAAGGCACTGCTTCATTTGGATCTCAAAGCTGGAGATGTGAGGCTCAACTTTGAAATTCCAACATTAGACAAACGCTGCAGACTCCGTCGGAAATTTGCCTCTGACAGATTCGTCGATCTCCGGTTGTTGATCACAAATCGGCCCGGGGCTGACAATCTAGAAAAAGCATTAGCAAGATGGTTCGTGAACAGCCGTCATATGTTCCTTTCTCGCGAATGGGCGGCGTTCTTTATTGATGATGTCAAGAAAAAGACTACAAGCGCAGCAGCTGAACGGGGTTTCACTGAAGAACAACAAGTGATACTTTTTGCAGAACGAGGCCTTAGCATTGGGCCATACGTAGTAAGGCCTGCAACGCTCACTGAAGCCCAACCACCGGTCATGGCTGTATGTGACAGGTCTACTATGTTAAATTGGCTGCTGCAACTTGATGACAACTGGAACCGGCCATATATGAAACTTTTCCATCGTATCTCACAAGGTAATGTCAACTCCTGAGCCAGTCTTGGTGGGTCTTGGATGAAGTCTTTATTTGCTAATCCAACCAGGACTGTCAACTTCAACCCCTACTATTGTACTCGATAAAAACCAGCTGCGTAACTACCAGTTCGACAAAAGATCACCCACGGGCAACGTAATGAATGATGGCATTGGGAGAGTGTCTCTTGCTCTCATGAGAAAGGTCCAGAATGCTCTTCAACTTGATTATCTGCCAGCGGCCATACAAGGCAGAATAGGCAGCGCTAAAGGGCTCTGGGTCCTTGACATAGGAACTCAACCGTCTGAGATATGGCTCGAAACATACGAATCACAGAGGAAATGGAATTGCGATTGGAAAGACCCTGAGCACCGAACTCTAGAGGTTCTATCTCAATCATCGGACCTGAAAACAGCAACCTTGAATCACCAATTCATCTCGATTCTGGAAAGTCGATCCGTCGACCGACGCAACACACGAGCAGCGATGGTCAAGCATATGAAAATTAATCTACAAACGAGTCTAGACCATGCCAAAGAATCAATGAAACAGCCTGAGCTATTCAGAAAGTGGATTCATGAGACGTCCTATGCCAGTTATGGGGGGAGGAACGAATCCTGGTTTATCGGGGGGTTACCAAAAAGTTGGGCAGAACAAATGAGCTTCCTGTCAGATGGAGGATTTGAACCCCTTCATCTACGGTATTTGCACAATCTCACTACCAACCACATGGAGTCACAGTGGAAGAATACGAAAGAGAAGATGAGAATCGAGATTAGTCAGTCGACATGGGCGCTCATGGTAGTGGACTTTCAGGGAGTCCTAGGACCCGATGAAGTCCAGTTATGCTTCTCAAGTCCTTTTAACGACGGCTTTGAAAAACGATACGATCTTGAGGGTTTCGATGTTATTGTTGCGAGGTGTCCGGCGCATCTACCAAGCGATATCCAAAAGGTCAAGGCGGTTTTCAAGCCAGAGCTCCGCCACTTGAAAGACGTCGTCGTATTCCCTTTTGTTGGACAAGAGCCGCTCGCTGGCAAACTCTCGGGGGGTGACTACGATGGCGATAAAGCTTGGATATGCTGGGACGCAGACATTGTCGACAACTTTCGAAATTCCGAAGTGCCTCAAAAACCGTCTTTCAACGGGTATTTCGAAGCAAACGATCATACAGTTGAGTCTCTTATCTTGAAGCACGGCAAATCCCACTATTTGGACTATTTACTAGAAGAGGCTTTCACGTTTCACCTGACTCCCAAGCTAGTCGGCCTTTGTACGAATTACAAAGAGAGGTTAGCGTACGACAAAAACAGTATCGAGGATCCGTCTGTTATAAACATGAGTTGGCTCCTAAGCGCTTTGGTTGATCAGCCAAAGAGTGGGTTCACATTCAATAAGAAAATTCTGCAACGATTTCAGAAGGAATACTGTGAAAATCAGGTTGACCTGAAGCAACCGGCTTACAAAAAGGGTACCATTGGAAGAATTTCTAAACCGTGCCACATTTTTGATTTCCTCAAATACAAAATGCAAGAAATCATTCATCAGGGGCTAAGCGACCTTTACCAGTACCGATCAAGCCAGAATGGAGACAGTGGTACCTTGGATGTGCCTACGTTTGACAAAGATCTCGCTTCTTACTGGAATGAATTTGAAGCTGAAGCAATGAATCTGATCCATCAGCAAGATTCAGGCTCAGACTGGCTTTCAGACATGCGGTCGAATCTCAAAAGAGACATAGATACATGTCATTCATACTGGGTCGAATTAATATCTGGCCGAAATGGGAAAGTTAATTATTTGGCTAAAGTTGCTTCTGTGCACGAAAGATGGGTTTCTATATCGCCACAGATTGCCAAGAGGTCTGCTGTTACAGAAGCAGTAATCTGTACCCTAACCAGGCCATCGACTCACTCGCCACAGCTACAAACTTGGCAGCTTCTCAAAGCAAGCCTGACTTTCAAACTGTACCATAAAACTGACAAGTTCTTGTGGTGCATTGCAGGTCGTCAACTTCAGTTTATCAAAGCTTCCAAAGCCGGGGCACCGATTCCAGTTACACCAAGAACATATAAGGTGTTGCGGCCAGATGGTAAGCGGATTCATCAGTCTTGTGTCAACGAAGACCAAATGGTAGCGGAGGATAACGGGTAAGTAATGAAGGGAAATATGCGATGATTGTAGTTTTGGGAGCTCGAGAAACAGCATTGGCGTTTTGTAAGCAACATCAGTATTTTGAACCAGATTGTCTCTTGAAAAATCCATTTCTCCGCGGTATAAATGTAAATTCAGTAACTTATAGTCCGCCACCTCCTCCCACCAACTACTAGATGTTCTTTATCCGGGTGGGCCGTGCTAGACGCGAAGAATTGAACATTGAGCGGAGGAACCGTGGCCTAGCTGCTTATCTTGCCTCATGGTGCTTAGACCTGTCACACTTAGCAAGTGCCAAGTGGCACATAAAGCTTATTGCCTCCCTTGAACTCACATATCTCACTACCCCGCCTTGCATATATCAGGGATGATCAAAGTGTGCTTAGAAACTGTGGCCTGTTATTCATGGGGGTTGAAAATATGCAGTCGCTTCCCTTTTCATTCATGCCTAGTGTGGCCCCACAACCAACAATGGCATTTTATTGAGGCATACTGCGAGTGCTCTTTTCACAAGATAAGGAAAAGGAGACAACATGAATAGAATGTTACCCCACCAGAAATTGCCACCATACGGACTACTATTGATTATATTTGGTATACATGACAGGCGTGATAGTTAGTATGTCTCATTTGTTATTTTTCTCATTTTCAACCTTTCATGCGGTCGGATATATTTCCATTCCCCAGGTGAGGACTAGCGTGGCACTTCAAATTGATGTTGGTTGACCTTACTTTATTGAGCCAACAACAGTCTCTACATAGAAGGCCTCATTACGACGATGTCTGGTCATGGCGGTACAATGATACAGTGTTTGATCCCACAGGACCGCTCTTATGCCCAACAGGGGCGGAGTACCTCAGTGATTATGCAAGATGGATAATTTGTGCCTTGGCATATCGACCCCCCGTGGTGGGCCTCCTGGAATAAAGGGTATCCCCTCCTCCCCAGGCTGTATCCAACTGTCATTTCTCTCCTACTCTAGAAATTACCACTTATTATTTATCTACTAATTATAGACTTTTGTCGCCTGGTAGACATCTTGATTGTTCAGTTGATCCGTCGCTACCGGATCCATGCTGCGAACTTGTTAGGAAGGGAAATCGATTATGACCTACAATGTTTATAGCTATAGTCACAAAGTAATAGTAGTGGAAGATAGTTTTACCCGACCTCTGAGGAATAATGCAGGGTAAGACTGCGTCAATAGGCAGGCCATGGTTAAAAAGCCAAGAGAATGCCGAAGCGCACTCAGATCTCAGTTAACGAGGTACCCTACAATTGCTTACAGCTCTAATTGGGGCTACTTTCTATATCTAAGTATATCAATTGACCTGATGCTTATGTGTAAACGTGTCACTGAATTGTTGGTTATTACTGCCTAGTGCCGATTTTAATATCATTTGAAGCTCCCCTATGATAAACATAACACATATCTCTCATTTCTATATCCTATCCCTCAACCCCAACCAATTTGTTCAACGGTTCTCTGCTAGTCCGATATCCGGTAAAGCATCTTTAGCGTATCCCATGGCTGCAAATATGCCACGCTCGATGGAATCTCGGAGGTTATCCAGGTTCTCGTCCCGATGACGTTTAACGCCCTGCTCCTCCAGGTTTAACCTTTCTCTCTGAGCCTCAATTTCTGCAATCTTCCTATCAGCTTCCTTGTGGATTGAGGTAGCATCTCGATATGCTATAAGAAGTACTTCTTCAACACTCTGTCTAAGAGGTTTAATAGCGTCTAGATATAATGGAGTATTGAGAAGCCATATAAGCTCTTTAGCATTCAGTAAAAACTGGTTAACTTGGAAAAAGTCAAGGTTAAGTCGATAAATGATGACGTTTTGAATCTTGCCTACTGAGCTGAGTAGGTTTGAGAGTGATTTATTATTATTTTCGGTCTTGAATGTCTTATTATTCCGAAATAAGTCTATCCAGGTTTATAGCAAGATTGACTCGGCGTAGGTATGGCCATTTCTTTCTAGCTCTTGTTGTAGTTCTCGTTGTCCGAATGAGAAACATGTGTGTTTTAACATCAGCTGTAGCTGTAACATGAGTCTCTACCGCGGCCTGGTGGGAAGTCGACAATCCTCTGGTTCCTGTGCGGCATTTCTCATCAGTGAGGAGGAATCTTTGAAAGCAGCATAGACCCATTTGTCGTCAGGAAGGGCCGCTCGCTCGTCAAGTGCTCTGGCCGTTGCTTCCTCCAGATGGCAGCCTGGACAGATCACTGTTGTGCCAGGATCATCTTAAATGTCGTAAGCTTCCTTTATTTTGCCATATTGATAAATGTCAGTCGTCGGTTCGTTGGGCGGCGTCGTCATGATTTGTCGATGGCCCTGCCAGCAGAGATGGATGTGGGTTAAAGAGCGGTCAAAGAAAAATGGTCAGAACAACAGTCTTAATTAGAGCTGAGGGGTCGATGATAAATCAATGATGAAAGCTCTGTATGTCTCATACTACAGCCAATCAAAGCTCCAAGTCCGCGTCGGCAGGTTTAATGGGAAATCAGACCGGAACAATATAATCATCCGAAACATACTGCTACGCACTTGGGGACCGTTACCTGTTATTGATATTGTCTTTTCGATCATCCTGCCGAGCGAACGAAAGCCTTAACAGAATGCGACGTTGTATGAGATTTCTCTTTGCTGCGATTGCAGCTTTTGCGATGGCGGGATGCTGCTTAACTGAGATTTGTATGATCCCATCCAACTGGGAGATACTGTCCACATAACTAAGATCCTCGCTGCTGAGATCGAAAGTAGAATTTGAAACCCTTGGTGCCAAAGAATTCAATGCGCCGTTAAAGTAGGAAAGATGATTTATTAAACCATCGAACTTGCCTTTGGGCACTACCACCCAGCGGAACTGTTTAACTGCTTTATGAATTCTCGATGGCTGCATAGACTCTCCTGAGTGTGTTACTTTGAACTTGTTGAAATCTCCTAGGAATCGTGACAGGCGATTCTCACTAGCTTCATTGAATTGTTCTATCGGTGTACTGTCTGAAGCTGGGCTGACCGTCGGACTGGAGTGCTTTACTAGACCATATGTATCCTGCAAGGCCTGGGCATTGCTCAAAAGAATGCTTAAAATTGTTTCTCGCGTCGCTAAGTCGTTGAAGGTAGTGTCAAATTTGGCGTGTTCCAAGAGGCCAACCCCATCAGACCACTGGAGAAAAAGCATTTTCTCTACGCCTAACTTGATGTTTAGAATGGGAGCATCTTCATCAAGCTCACGGGCTGCAGAAATCATTGAGTATAGGTCGATGCAATCCTTGAAGAGGCTGACCAGGGCGACAGACCCAATAGCAAGACCTGCTGATTCCATGTCTTTAGGAAGTTAGACAAGGAATTTGAATCAAGTAGGTCTTGTGGGAACTTGAAGGAAAGTTCCCATTACCTCAAAGGTCTCCATGCACGACCTGACCTCCGCATTAAGTGGGTGTATGGGGCTAACAGTGATGTCAAACTCGGAGAGTATTAGCTGAAGACCAAGTTTTCTACCCGGCCGATCAATGCTGCTTAGCTTCGAATGTCAACACTGCGATAAGATATTGTTCATTACCATAAATCCGAATAGTGCCTGGAGGTACAAGAAATATGTTTTACTGTGAGGTACTGGCATGCCACGTCATTTCCCTCTTTGTATATAACGAAGGATGAGTCAGATGCCAAGCCAAACTTAGTACGAGTTATCAGCGATAATAAACGCACCCCTGTTAAGTACAGGTATGCATATATTGTGTAATAGTGCTGTAGCGATTTTAGGATTTGCTTTTCGGGGCTGCAATGTGGAATGTAATTGTTGACTCTACTATGAATCTCTAGAAAGTTCAACACCAAAAGCGTCTTGTCACTCTGAGTCTTATTTTTGGTTGAGCAGCTATGATTTGCAGCATGTTTATTGGTAGCCTATCCGCATATCTGCTACCTCAAGAGTCTTCTCAAGCACTTTATCCATATCATAATGGTGCATCCACGACTCTGAAGCGTTTTAAATCCTCTTCACACACTCAGCGTGTAGCATAACTATGAAACACTGTGACGTTGTCCGAGTTGAGACTGTGGGGGTTCTTGTCGTCGATAGACTGCAATGTCTTGGACTGTTTAATCAAGCCCTGCTAACAAAGAGTAACAATAACGTAAATGAAATGAAATGAAATGAAACGAAACCTATCTAGTATTACAGATCCCTTTACAGATCCGACTCAACAGCCATGTATAGATCATTCACCCTAGGATAGTTCAAGAATCGCCCCAACATAGCGTTGAAAATATCAGGGCCCTGCAGGAAACTCCGCGGATGTTAACAAAAACGTTAAAATGAAGGTCATCGCACTTACGCAAAATGGCTGACTCCTGGCAGAATAACAAGGTCAGAGCCCCAAATCTGGAGTCACTAGTTAACTATTGACCACAAGTAACAAGTCGATCAGCAATTCGAGACTTACCCAGCTACGTAGGGTTCCAGGTGTATCACGAATCACGGCCTCTTCAGAATCGCCGTCAACGATCCAGATCATGGGAGCTTCGTCGTCGTCGTATCGAGATGGGATTTTCGCAAACGATGTGGCGTCCCAGACCGGCTCCGTTAACCACATACTATTCAACTGTTTCGACGCCTCCTCAAATGTAACACTTGAAGGTGCGTTGTGCTCATAATCTTTCGCAACGCGTTTCATATATGCACCCCATACTGGACTGTCATCAATTGTGGCGTTGATGTTCTGAGGACTATATGTTCCGCCAAAAGAAAAGATACGATCAATACGGGGGGTGTAGTTCATGGCAAGGTCAAACGAAATACAGCCGCCGTCGGACCATCCAACTGTCGAGAACTTATCAATTTTCAGATAATTCATCAAAGCAACCATATCCTCTGTCATCAGATCGTAAGTCAAGGGCCTGCTGGGATCATCTCCGGATCGACCTTGTGCCCGAGAGTCAATTGTCATGAGTGTGTACAGGCCGTCTTGTAGATGGCGGATCTGATGTCCGTAATAATCGCTGTTGGTATAGACGCCATGAAGAAATACCACAGGGTTGAGGTCTCTGCGTTTACTAATTTCAAGCGACGCGCCGAATGTCGCATACCAAAGGTCAATACCGTTGATGGGAGCAGTCCCGTTGAAGTTTGGTTCAGGCAAATGTGGAGTTGGAGGAAGAGTTTGCCATGGCGCCGTGTAGTTGGACTTGTGTTTGTCGCCTAAGGATGAATCTACAAGATTGGAGAGGGCGAGTGCTAGAACTCCTAAATACGACCAAGATAGCATCTTGTTCAAAGACCGTAAGCAATAAATCGAATTGACATAAAATTGCGGTTGACTGGCTTGAGTGAATCACTTGAAGTTTAAATTGTCACTGGCGGCCGCTCTGGGTTTATAGATCTTCGAATGAGGGGTCACGGATTTTCCGAAGTCGTACATGATGATTGTCCTACAGCATTTATGGCGATCAGACGGATTCTCTGACGGCATATCTAGCCTGGAACTTTAAGACAGGGAGTAACCGTGCGCCCTCGCTCATGCGTAGACGATTAACATCTTTCAACTTGGTAAAGAAGTGTACCCTCCCAACATATGCAATCTATACATGTAACATGGAAACTGAAAGTGGATCGAAGTATAACTGATAACTAGTTAGTGGATTCGATGGAATCAGACCCAGGTTCAGTAGGGTATTATATGATCGAAATGAGACACAGCAAGCCAAGACCTGCATAATAAATATCATATTCAGAGATAGAAAAATCATCAGTTTTTCTTTGACTATTATTTTTTTACAGCTTATAGTGGTTCTCAGACAGTTCATTGTGATTAATGTGGAATTACACTTGGACAAGATCGTTAACAGCATAATTCAATTTCACTCCAAGATGTAGGTCTTGTGCACTTGATCCCAAATTCGTATTGTATTGCCTGTAGTAAAAAGATTGCTTTCGGTCTCACATGTCTGTCAAAATGCCGAATGTGCACATGTGATTCTGATAGAGTCCAGCTATCCGCGTGAACAAAAGCCGAGACCGCTTAGGTCCAGCACTGTCCAGAGCCAGGGCCAGGCTGACACTGCATGCGTCCACCGCCACAAGACCAGCAGCCGTAGTCTCCAGCACACTGGCACTTTCCTGGGGAACAGTCGGCGTGAGGAGAGTAGCAGGGGAAGCAGTCGCAACGGGCCTCAAGGCCACGGAGAGCGAGAAGAGGCTAGAGAGGTTGATGTTAGCTTTATGGCTCGAGAAGTAACAATATCGAAGAGGAATGAGGGAGAAAAAGTAATGTGAGTTTGGAGATTTACATACCTTGTCGATACCAGTGTAGGTGAAGCCACCGTCTTCAATGGTGGTAGTGTCGACAGCTGGAGTAGCTGAGACTCCGAGGGAGAGAAGAAGAGAGACGACGAAAGAGGCCTTCATATTGATTGATTGGTATCGGGTAGGTAGTTGAGGTTGGAATGTGATTGTGAGTGAGGTTGTCAAGTAGAGTGCGATGTTCCAGGTTCTTATAGAAATCCGTTGAACAGCATTTATTGTATCTGACTGTAAGACGAAGCCGATGAACAGAAGTCCTTATTCACGGGTAAGATTATCCCTCGGTGAGACTCTCATGACGGTGCTATGCCGTGTTTACCTCCTCGCCGTACACGTTGCCTCATGCATTGAAATCCTTCTTGATCGTCATCCAGTATATTTGGAGTTTACCTCCTCGCCGTCTGTGTTACTTCATGCATTGGAATCCTTCCGGATCGTCGCTTTAGTATAGTGGACAAGGGACATCAGCCGGGACAGTCGGTTGTTAATGTAATTGGTTCTTACATTTATGGAACCTCTTGTTGCCGCATAGGACGTTGTTACATAGGGCAGCCGGTGGATCCGGATGTCTCATGAGAGAGGGGAAGGCAACATCGACAACTACTAATCTATAACTGACAGCAAAGTGATTGTTTCAATTCTAGCATCTCACTACAGTACTCGATGTAGATATTTCTCTACACGCCAAGACGAAAGAACCTAATATTCTGCATAATATCATCTTGCTGTCTGCAATACTATCACATGGGTAGTATAGGATATATCATTTGCCACTCGAATATATTCGCTGGCTAGTTAATCATGTACTCCTTGCGCTTTTTTCAGTACTATGTCCAATGATCTCGTCCAGTAGTTGAGGATCGTCATGGCTTATATGCATATGCGAGGTGGCCCAGCGGCTGTGCGGCTTACTTTCCTGCCCAACTGGAGATGTGATAGGTTCTATCGGATCCATACAGCGCACAGATACAAAAGTCCGAAAGTTTAGGGATCCTGCTTCCTATTCAGCCCAGTAGGGCGCAGACGATACTCCACTGGTGCATATTACCCGAAACATTAGCGCTTACATGAGATTCCTTCATCGGGGGCTGTAGGATTACCTTCCTAATGGAATTAGCAAAGACGAGTTCAAGCTCAGTGGTCAGACTTAATTGCGGTGTGTGCCAGCCTCATTCTCTCATGTGAAGTGCCGATGTGCCTAGGTCGATAGTAACTAAACTGCCGGTTAGTGGCTTGCCTATGGGACAGAGGAAATATAATAGTATGAGTGGTTAAAATGAAGTCCCTATGCAATAACCCTTCTTTTGTTTCCCGTGCAAAGGATACATTCCGTCGCTATGTCTTTCTATATTCAGGTTCAAACACTGATATCGATTATTTGTCTGACGTGAAGTCTTCAATTGCTGTCTTTTTTTTTTTTTTTTTTTGAAGTAATACCCTGAACAAACAAACACCGTTTCGCCAGGTTAAACTCAGCATCAAACTGTACGGATTCGACTTGACGGCGAGCTATGTTCCAACTTCTGGTCTTGCCACCTTGGACGTCATAAAAAGAACCACAGAGTTCGAAGGCAATTAGCCGGATTGCTACCTACCTATTTGGACATATTAGCGCTTTAAATGAGCTCATTGTTGGATAAAGAACGAGAAGGATCATAAACAACGCATAGTTGACTTGCTCTGCCCATTGACTTTATTGTAGATGTTCTTCCCAAAATATAGCCATGCACTTGGTGAGATCTGAAGCTCTGTGACGAAGTTGCCCACAATGAGATTCGGAGGGCTTTGATCCGCTTGGCTCTGGAGATCCACACATTGTCGACACTCGGACTATTTGGTCAAGATGGGTATAGCTTCCCTTTCCGCGGGGTAAGTCAGCGGCAGATTGTTGCATTTTATTCCATTTACGATGGGACTTTTGAATCAAGTTAGCTCCAACTGACTTGTGGGGCGAGAGAAGGGAGATAAGACGGAACTCTTTGAGATTGAATCATGGAGTTACAGTAGCTGTGTTTTGTTTGCTGGTTAAGTCCGAAAGCCCGGTAGACCGAGGGACCGAGAGTCCGAGACAGAGTACCAAGATTCACTCCAGTTCTTAAATCGATTGCCCCTGATCCTCAACTACCAAGGAAAGCGGAGTAAAGTAAGTAATAAAAGCCAGCAAGTATAACTACAGGGTGACATATCTATGCCTCTTTCGAGGTTGTTCTTCGCTGTGGCACATATAAATTGGACAGTAATGGTAGGCCTAAAGAATCCGACATTGACACTTCTAGACAAAGTCCAGCGTCTTTTCATGGTATGAGTGATACATTGTTTGATCATATGGGAAACAATTCACTTATCGAGAAGAAGTAAATGCCGCACTTAACTAAGGGCTAGCAGTTAAATAAGTTGTCACTCACTTTCTTATTGAGTGTATTAGTTACCATTACATATTGGCTCTGTGGCTCTTGGAATTCTCACGCAGCACATTGTTGGCCGCCTTCTTGCCTTGCTCAAGTGCACCATCGATGAAACCACGCCACCCGTCAGCTGTATCTGCACTTGCAAATATAACGCGGCCATGCGGAAGCTGCAGCTCTTGCAGGTACACTGTACTGGATGACGGACCCCAGCAAGCCCACGTTCCCCTAGAGAAAGGATCCTTCACCCAGTCATGTGACACATAACCATCTACCTCGTTATCCGCCCCAATGTGTTGGTCGAAAGCCTTAATCACCTCTTCACTATCCTCAATGTTCGAGATGCCGCCATTGAGTCCGAATCCAATACAGTACGTTCCGTCACTTTCCTCATTTGTCCCATTATGATCTGTGTAGGCAAAGCACAAAGGCGAGGGTGGGAGCGCTTGATAGAACCAAGGAGGAGTGATATGTCGAAGCTTGTAATGAATCTTGGCGCCCCCAGTGATGTGACCCTTGTCAATTGCCTGTTGTTTAAGCGAACTCAGAGGCGGCTCAAACGTGATGGTTTTGAGGACATTCCTTCAAGACACGTGGTTAGCACAACTAAATAAGTTGCCATCAAGATAGATCACTTACAATGGTATGGTGCAGACAATACGGCGCGCAGATAAAGAACGCTCATCTTTGGTAGTGATGGTAGCCTTGTCCCGAGTTTGACTGATCTTGGTAACCTCGTTACTGAAAAGAGCTGCGCCGGAGTAATCGTCAAATATGGCTTTGGCGAAAGACGTCATTCCACCATTTCCAAGCTTGTACAAACCCGCCTCTTCGAATAACTGCGTCAACGAATGGCCACCAAGAGCGTACCACCGGAGAGCCTCGGTGAAGCCGATCTCATTTGACGGTGAGGTACCAAAGGTGTTTGTGAGGCCTTGAAAATATGCCTTATTCTCGTCTGACTCATCCTTGATGGCATCAAGCCTGTCGTGGACACTGAGGTGGTCGTATTTGCGCCAATGTGCCAGGCGGGTTGGGTCATGGGGATAAGGCATGAGTTCCTTGCTAGTGTACCCATCAATAGAAAAGACTTTTCGAGCAAGTCTCTCAGCAGCTTCCACGGCATCTTCCATAGCTTTCGGTTCAAGGACTGATTTAGTACCGGCCGATTTCTGCCAATAGGTGACCTCAGGCTTCAAAGTTCCATTTGAAGTTTTGAGATTACGGTGAAGATTGTATCGAGTGAGTTCGGCATAGAGATGGGGCTGATTCCTGTAATGCAACATTGTATTAGAATGTTTCTTCCTAACCGGATAGTGTCATCATACCAGTGGACCCAGGTGCCTCCCATCTCAAAGTCCTCTCCAAAGGCTCGAGCGGTCCAAGTGCGCCCTCCAATGCGATCTCGAGCCTCGATTATCAGAACCTTGAGGCCCTTTGCAGCGAGTTCTCGTGCAGCAACAAGGCCAGCAAAACCAGCCCCGATAACAATAACATCGTAGGTATTGTCGATATAATTGCTGCTGGGAACAACGGCCTGGGTTTCCAGGCCACGCTCCGTGTGGGATTGCCACCAGAGATAACCTTCCTGTGTTCGAGGCATTCTTCTTATACAAAGACGATGGTAGGAGGTGCTATGCTGAGAAAGTGAGGTACTTATTGTTGCCAGTCTTTACAAACAAAGAGTTAATAAAGTGCTGAGTAACGGAAATGATTCAATGGCTGATGTAGGGTATAGCTTCTTTTTATAAAACCTCGTTTCAAGTGAAAGGACCAAGCTTTGTGAGGTCATATCTAGGATGTCGCCTTTTGTCTACTTGAATAGGTAGAATTAGGCTTTTATTGCCAGAACTAGGAAGAGTATCTGTGTAAAAACGGGCCCCGAGATACTGCGACAACAAATATTGCCATACCTGATAACAGATTCAATCGAGAAAGTCCGAATCACCGTCTTTGTCCGAACAGAACCATTTTCCACTTCTGGTCAATAACGTAGCCCTGTTCTTGAATGTGGGGACGTGGGTGGTAGATACTGAATAGACAGTGAGGGGCATACATAGAGCTAAGCGAGTCAGGTCAGCGTTGTCTGTATTATTCATGCAACTTCACATGCAGGTTCAGTTACTTCTAACCCCATTATACACCAAATCATTAACTATCTCTTTATTTCCACCTTGAACTGCAAATCGGGTGGGTCTCAACCACCTTGCTATTTCGTGTTTGTGGAAGGTGTCTTAAGAGACGACAGACAAACCTCGACCAGAACTGAGTCGAGACCGCCTTTTACAACAACAGGACCTTATAGCATTGTGAGGATTTGAGATGCTATTACTAGAAGTAATTCGATAGAGAAAATGAACGGTATCAGCTGCATTCCTGTTAAGTTAAGTATACAAAGTCGTCCTGTTGTTACCACTGGCCCAAGAACCAGTAGGTTGACTGCATCAGCTTTTAGATGAATTCTCGCTGTGGTAATTGTTTATATCAAGAAGTAATAGATTAAAATGATTAAGATATAAAAAGTAGGCAACACTTTCTTAAATAGTCATAGATGTACTGTAAGAATGTTAAGATGTCGCACGTTTTCCCACGTGCGTTCTAACGTTTAAAATGCCCTTTGAACTTAATATTCCCTTAGTGAAACTTAAATAGACTCATGTAGGCAAATATGAGTCTTGTTAATATCAGGGAATTCATATCCAATTTTCTCCAAAGCAGGTTTTGGATGCGTGAAGCTTCCCAAATATCTTGACTTGATTTCAGCAGACTCTTTATAGGGGGACATAGGTTCCCTGTTAAGTTCTCTGAGAATATCCACTGTTGTCTCTTGTCCACCTTCATTTGTTGTTATGTGGAAGAAACTGGCTGCACCGGACGGGTTAGCCGGGTGTGCGACTAGGATACGTAAGAAAGCATTCTCCTTCAGTAGCTTTTTGAACTGTTGTGGGAGATACAATCCATCAAACAGCTGTTGAATCATCCATTTGTCATTCACTTCGACGTAAAATATTCGATTATAAAACTGTGATAATCGTGGCTTTGGATGTCTGTCGCCAGCATCGAATCGGTTGTGTTGTATGTCCTCCACAAAATGGAATTGTTTTCCTTGTTCCATCCTAAGAAGATATCTTGATCCTGGCACTTCGGCTATTGCTCTAATCTTGAGGAATAGAACAATAATCTCGCCAAGCAACTCTTTGCTAATAACTCTCTGGGGGAAGTGGTATTCGTGCAAATTGAAGTTGCGATCGAGTTGATGTATCAGGAAGCAGCGCCAAGCCCACATAATTACTTTGATCACCTCCATTTGAGTCGATGAGTATTCCGTACTGTTTTCTAGCGATGTATAGTGGCGGTTCAAGATGTCCCGAACAAACCTATAGCGTTCACTGAGCTTTATATCTTGATACGTGTCTGAAGGCCACGTGCACGCACCAGCCAAAACATACGCCGAAGCTTCGTAACTGCCGGAAGACTTAAGGAACTTTTCGAGATATCCATAACAGCAATGGTAGGAAATATTGAACAGGAAAGTGTTCTCATAACTCACTGAACAGGGCGGGCGCACAAGCTGTCGTGACTTGTTTGTACAACAAGCGTGAAGCAGGGATAGTGCGTCATGAGAGTTGTGGAAGAATCCTTTGACCAGTTCGTTGCCCATAGGGCTGAGATTAAGAACTGTATTGAGAAGCTCGACATTGTGATTCACAACAGAGTAATGAACGATGCTCATCTTGATATGCATCATGAGCATGTCTTCGGGGCCCATTGCATATTTTCCGAAAATCGCCTTCCCTTCCTCTCCTTCTAAGAAGTCGGTGGCGGTTCTGTGTATGAAGGTCACTCCTTTTGCCCTCCATGGATACATTGTGATTTCGTCTTGTGAGATTGGTGTTGGATATGAGAAACATCTGATTTCTAAGAGCCCTGCAGAGATTGGAAATAGTGTCTTCTCCGTGTCCCTGCAAAGTTTTGCCCATTTGTCGACGCAAGTAGTGTCCTCTGGTCTTGTGAAGGAATCCAGGACATTCTCGTCTGCTACCAGGGAGAGCCTAGCGATATTGGGACATTCAAAACTGGGATTCTCCCGCATGTACTGAAAGTATCGTGCGGCTCGCTTTACGTATTTTTCGTCGTTGTCATCAAACTTTGATAACATGTCCCGGTAAAGACCCATAAGGTCACTAGGTAGCTTGAAAATGTGATCGAGTATGTCATCCCATGTTTCGCAAAATTCGTCAACGCCGAGCTTGATTTGCCGTAAAACGATATAGACCCATATAAAAACACCTTCTGCTCTATTGACAATTTCGCTTCCAGCCTCTCGGAATCTCTTATTGTCAAACTCGAGATCTAGCTCCCTAAGCTTGTCGACTGTATACTTTCGAATGTCGTTCTCCGTGAGATCTTGCATCCTTAGGCTAGGTTGAGATCTGAACCTGGTTATGAATATAGGTTCAGGACGACTGGACACGCAAACCTTTACTTTCTCCATGCTGGCCAGACCGTCCAAGAATTGAAATACCACCTTCATCCCGTAATGGGGCTTGAAAAGTTCGTCTAATCCATCGATGAGGATAAGATATGGGCGAGTTGAGCGGCCGAGAACATTGAACAACAGCTTCTTCGCATCTTCTATATCCCAGTCGGACGCACGATACTTGTGACTGAGGGCTGGAGCTTCACGTAGGTGGCGTAAAGCAATGGCTTTCTCATCTTGCAATACTTGATGGAGAAGTGAGCAAACGACACCCTTCAGACTCCTTTGGTCGTGGCTCCCCGGCTTCCATAGGTAATGCGAGATGATGCGGCATTGTGGTTGCCATTTCTGGAGAATTGCTTGGGTCCGCTCATCCTTCTCGATGAATTTCATGAAAAAGCTCTTGCCAGAGCCGGGCTTTCCACTAACCCAGTACAGAGAATGGTCATCCTCTTCCAGCCAACTAGCTAGACTAGGTACTTCAATTTCGGTGTAAGAGTTGTCCCCATAGATAGCATCTTCGTTGTCTGCAAAGACCCATTCGAATGTATCCTGATGCCGTTGCTGAATCGTGTTTTTTCTGTCATTCATTCGATCATATGTAAAACTTTTGAGAAATCTGCTGTAGGTATCATCATCTAGTCTTGTGTCTGGTTAGTCATTTGATCGGCATTCGTCACAATTATGCATTTTCACTTACCCTAGCCTGTCTCGAATTCCATTCCATACATCTGCATCCGAGCGATTCTCCTGAGGAAGATCAATGAGTGATTTGAGAAGTAGTTCAATTGAGACTGTGTCGTCTGATGGTGCAGTTCTTTTCAGAGTTGACGGTCCGGTCTTTGAACACCCCAGAGACCTATCTCCTGGAATAACTGGCATATCAGGTGTGATGTTTACCAGGTCGTCTAGGTCGTCCAGTTCATCCTCAGGGTCATGTCCAGCAATCTTTCTGACAGTGTGCGGAAGTGGGCTTGTCTGGCTAGCCATCGCTGATTTGCCCTCTAGTCTTTCTTCCATGCAGGCAATAGTGATCCAGTAACAAAGCGAAAGGCCGTGCGATATATCAATGATCATCTCGTCTTGTCGAGAGAGTGTACCCGATGACTTTTTGTAGTGCAGTGGATGCGCCAGTCGATTGTATAGACTTTCCGCGATACTGGTGACTTGAATCTCAAATAGTACTTCATAGTAGATTGAAAGTCCCACATTGTGCTCATCAGGGCTCATCCGCACCTGGAAGTTCTTGCCTTCATATGCTCCAAACCTGGGCTTCCAAAGAACGCCCACATCGCGATCTGTGGAGAAGGTATTGATCCTTTCCACAGAGAAATGTTTCTTGATCAATTGATACGATTGATCAAGACCAGACGGGTAATCCACAACGATACGAAACCCCAAAAGGTCGTGGATACCGTCGAGTATCTGCTTGGGGCTGTCGTATGTCTTGCCCCAATGCTCTTCGCGGCGGTCGATGGACTTGGAGATAGAATCGTCCTTTTTCACCCTGCTATGCAATGTTGCACGTATCGAGCTCTCTTCAAGCTGGTGGGTCAGGTATTGGTTCAACGCTTGATGCATAGTTTCGTACTCTGGCTTCAGTCTTTGCCAGACATCGAAAAAGGCCGCCTTTACTGACTGCGAAGAGTCTTGCGCCGAAGCATTCTGGACTTCCCGAGTGAATTTAGCATTGAGGCTTGATGGCGGGGACCCGTGGTCAGACGCCATTGCAATATCTGAGGCCAATATGACCGCGTGAACAAGTGCTAAGAAGAAGTGCAACTTTGATACTTGAGCTTGTGGTGAGTAGGTAGCATGATACTCGCGAGACTTGAGCAGGTCATTGCAAGGCTAAAAAAAAAGGGGATGTAAGATTTGTGTCAGATCACCTGAAACACGACCAACAGCCAAGAATGCCTTGCCGCAGCTGTGCCGCAAGCCACGCATATTCATAGGGAAAGGATCAACAAAATAACAAAATCAGGCTCCAGAGTTTGTGCCCAAAACACAGGTCATAGACCTTTCGGTGTGGTGAATTCTCGGATATCACACCGCTATTTTCTTATTAATGGGGTAATTTTATTATGGAATAGAGTGATCTTGCAGTATATTTTTTGATACAACTGTACAGACTTTATGCGTCTTTACATGCGATAAGTATTGGATCAGACTAATATTTCTACAAGGTCTTTCGGTATCGCAGGTGTTTCACAGAAAGCTCATAAACGAAACTCCTCTATAATGAGTACGTCCGGCTCATCGACGCCCTACTAAATCCGGTGTGGTTACACACCTAACCCTGGTTGTCTCACTGCCTCTCTTTTAGCCCAGACGAGGTGTCATTTTGCGTGCACCTTAGGTACAACTGACTAATGGTCAGGGTTAGTAGGCAGCCTTTTACCTGTCCATTTGACACCCAGGCTTCAAGGTAGCCCCAGCGGGTCTCAAAGTCCTAGCACAGTTTATCAGCGTTGGTCTTTATCAAGTGTAACACGTTCTCTAAATATCAACATACACGCATCGCTCTCTACCATCGAGATGGATTGGGAAAAACGATAAAAGATCACCAATATGTCTTTCCAAACGGTATATCCATCTGACATTGTCAATAGGCTTACAGCCTACCAACCATTGAGGGTATAGCGGCACGCCACTGTGAATGTGCTGATTATCACTTGGAAGGATCATGATCTCGGGCCCACCTTCGATTAAGAGGTCGCTAATGTTGACTCGGTATTCAAATACACTCTAAATCATACCTACCGGCACTACAAGATACCGACTGAAGATGCCGAGCGATCACTGGACCTTCGAAGGTTTGCGAAAGAATTTGGAGGTGAAGATGACCTCTTGATTATCTTTATAGTGCGCATGGCAGATTCGAACATACAGAGAGAAGCCGTTTCACATGGACAGGATAAGTGCTTAATAGCAGTGCCTTTATACGGTTGACCATCTGACATAACCCAACGAAGTAAGTTTAAGGGTGGTCCTACGTTGGATTGGTCTAATATACTAACTACTGCAGCTATTCTCCTCAATAGGAAGTGTTACCATCATTCTTAATTCCCGCTTTGCTGGCCAAATTGAAAGAGCCCACGGCTCTCACAGAATTGAGTTCCTGGCTACCACAAATAAAGACAGCTGGACGCCAACTGGAATCTAGAAATACCCTTTTTCATCGAGGTCCCCTCGTGAGAGATGATAGATCTCATGTCTACCGAAGGCGCTGTGGCACATTCCGCCCTACAAAGTCATATGGTTATGACAAAGCCTGGTTCGATGAGGCAGCCGCTTCTGGACCGCTTGTTTGGCGGTATCACAGAAAGCCCTATCATGCTTGCCAAGTTGACAAAGGGCCATACCTCCAACTCACCTACCATGAACTTAAATTTGGAATCCATTAATTCCATTTATCTTTGATAAGTCCTTTGTAATTGGGTTCGACTGCTCATGTCTGGTGAATGCATAGGCAAGGAACATGGTAGACGTCGACACTACAAACAACTTGCACAGGCATCCGATTCGATGGGGGCAACTGACATGTTTTGGGAAGCATCATGATATATATACACTTGTGAGTTTTGTCACCTGTTCTTCCAAAGAGATACTCGGCCATGCAGATGTTGTAATATGTGCACAAACGGTGAGTAATTGTATTATAAACAGAAAATGGGAAGATCTTGAGGATTGGGAATCACAGAAGTTTGTCCGAGAGGCTGTCTTGGAACCATTGCGGAGCGGCTAAGACAGGGGTGGCTGAGTGTTGGAAATGAGAATGGTACCGTATTCTACAGCTTAAAGAGGCAATGATTTTCTCCTGTTGCGGTCAATCGTGCATTTTCAGGCTGACAACTACGATGAACTTTCAGGACATTAGACGAGGGTAGAGTCAGGACTAGGGTAGGTCATTGGGGCGCATCTTGTTAGTCACTTCCCTATATTATCTAGGTTTGCTTGCTGATAGAGAAGAGTCTTCTGCTGACTTGCTTAACCCTTTGTTAGATTACCATCAAGCTAAGTTACCTCACTATGCCCCTCTTAAATCGCGCATCGCCTTCGTTAGACTTCCAAGGCGTCCACGGTGCGTAACGGAAATCATACCTCTAAGGATTTATTTATCACATTCGTTCAACTAGTATCTCTACAATTCTACTGGGGCTATTATTGAAAGGCCACTGCTTGCTAGTTTGCTGTAAATACTGAAGGTTGAGTTATTTTATATCTGTTAATGCTAGATTTTAGTGGTAATCATCGACTATGGGATAATACAAACTCTATTTTTAAGCTTATTGTAAAGGTCTACGTTAGTGTATGTTTATTTCACGGGTCTGTAGGTAGTACCCGAGAGCTTACTGCTATCAGGCTAGCTTTGTCTACCTACCTTCCTTTTTGAACAGATTAATTCTTCTTAATCCATTCTTATCTAAGCGCTTCGCCAAGCATGATACCCAAATAGGACGCAAACAGCGACCGCAGGGTTTGTGCCGCAGCTGCGCATGACCACCCCTCAAAAGAATACGGCATTTCGACTATGGGATTTTAACCCGTGGCATAAGCCTTCTATTATTGTGGATAATCTAGTTTTTGGTTACATGGAAGGATTTCTTTCCATACGGCGAAGTCTGCTTGGCGAGGTGTTGAACATGGGATATCGTGGATTACTCACAACTGTTGCATTTTGATCCTAGACTATAACCTTCTATTACTGGATCTTCTAGTTCTTGGCTTCGTGGATAGATTCATTCCTGAACTGTGATGTCCACTTGGAGAGGTCACTCAGCGTGGGATCCGGTGCATTGTGTGCAGTTGTTGGATCTCAAACCCAGGACTCGACCTTCTCTTAGAGGATAGTCAAGGTCTTGGCTTCGTATACAGACTTCTTTGTACACAGTGAAGCCCATCTGAGGATGTGCCTAAGTATGGGACATGGTGAATTGGGAGAAAGGAAAAGATCTATAAATTTGGCCGGATTTCCCACTCTCTTCTGTCTTCATAGCAAACAGACTCGCTTCAAACTCAACAATCACTGGTTAGCAGCCACTCAGCAACTCCATCACCGCTATCTCTCTTGAACATCAGGTCGACATCATGCGTTCTTCTATTACTATTCTCTTGACTCTCGCCAACCTTGTTAGTACCCAGTGCACTCCAAAGCATTTGTCTATAGCTAACCTTTCATCGTCAGGCTCTGGTCCCTGCTGCTCCATCACCCAAGATACTTGATGACAGTGTGTTCGAAAACGCCGGCACCCCCACTTGGAAGATTGCCGTTGTCGAGGGTGAACCCCCTGTCGAGTTCAAGGGTACCATTCAAGATGTTATGAAGCAGCTCAAGGTCGACTACCCCGAGTATGCCCGCGAAGCTCAGGAAAAGATCGACACTGCTATTGAGGCCGAACGCCTCGAGGAAGAAGCACCTCCGTCACCTGAGGCCCAGGCACTTGCCGCCCTACAGAAGCGGGACCACAACATCTGCTTCAACTTCCCTGTTGCCAGGGAGAGACCTATCAACGATGGCATTCAGTACCTGCGTGGCATTGCTGGAGGCCTGACTGTTCGCGCAGGTCCCAGAGCCTGCGATAGAATCAGCTGCTCCAGCAATGCAGGCATCTTCATTTGCAACGATGTGAGTTATCCGTACTCGAAATGCGTGGTAGTAGAATAATAGTTGACAACGATATTTAGAATCCCCATCCATTTTGGATTCCATCTTGGGATAATGTCGCCAACGCAGCTAAGGCATGTAACAACGAGTGCCGCAGGTTCTGTTTTGATTGCGGTCTCCAGACTGGTTGGTGGACCTCCGGACAGCGCTTCCACGACGGCAACTTCAATGTTATCCTCCGCGAGTCATCTTGCTAGATATGGAGTCTATAGGCGCTAGATGAAAGCTAGTCTAACATGCTGGTCTGTCAGATTGTCAGGAGACTGAGAGTCAGTATAAGCCGAGTGTTATCCCAGAACCTGTTCGATTCGTTCACTACCACAATTACCTTCTATATTACGAGCAATACATTCATTGAATACGTTTTCATAGACCCCATTAGTAGCTTCGGTTGATATAAATTGAAATTGAAGTGCAACAGTAAGAATGACGGAGGATTTCGGTGTTAACATATACCATCACGATTATCTGCTCTGAAGGTGAGACAAGCCCAGGAATAAAAGACTGTAGTTCTCTTCACAGATTAGTTATTTGCATCTTGGCCCTAGCCTGATTTTACTGCACACGCTACTGCCTAGACGACTTCTTCCTGCTTCTTCCGTGCCTCTCTAGCTTGTTCTCCTGCCAGTAACTATCGTCATCCTGCACAATAGTAGATCTCGTTTCGGTATTAGCTGTATTATATACATCATGTGTCCCATCACCTTGGTCATAACTTGATTCATCTGTAGCCAAGGTACTGACATGATCGGAGCCACGATACGGATAATCTTGAGTTTCGGCATTGGCTACCTCGTGGATGTAGTTACCATAGGACGATATGCTGTAGTCTTTGTTATAAGTGTCATTATAGACCGTTGAACTCTGGGGAGCGCCGAGGCCTTTCTGATAACCGGACTTATATCCTTCATCATAGCCTCTCTTGTATCCGTTCTGATAGTCCTGACTTTTCCGGTATCCATCTTGCTCAGTTGGCATGTCAGCAGAGATGGATGAAGTGTACGGAACTGATGTGGTACGGTCCGATGTTGCCTCATAAGTGTTACTTGCTGTTGCATGACTTGTGCTTGATGTACCATAACTCCCATATGCCGCAGGTCTAAGTACCCCGTTTACTGAAGGTCTCAGTATCTCTTCGTTTGTTGGGCCAGTCATTGTGTACGGTTCCACACTTGCTTGAGGTTGGGATTCCATCTCGACCGTATCGTCAATCACATGGAATCGACCTTCCGAGTCATCGCCACTGTTCTGCGGTGGTGGAGGGCTCATCGCATTGCAATATCGTTTTCCACGAATGAGAGGTAGATATCTTCTGCTTGTTTCATCTGGCCGTTCAATGTCGAAAATTTCGCGATGATTAACTGCAAGACGCCCATTTGCTTCCTCAGGCGTCATCTGACAGTCTTCAGTATAGTAGAAATAGAGCTCAGGCCATCGAACGGCTTCGCGCTCAGACTCTGTCGCTTTCTCTGTAGGCAACAATGATCCCATGGGTATTTTGAGCTTCATAGGCGGCACGGGTTGGAGCAGTTGGGAAGGCTGCGAGACCACACTCCAGTGTAAAAACTCATTAGTACCGTTGCCGGGAGTCCTGAGAGCGGCTTTCTCGCCTGCGCCAAACGCAAGGAACTTCCAGAGTGCGTTATCAGAGTCCTTCATGCCCACTAGAAAACACCCGAGTTAGGCACGGTTCTTAAAGTAGGCTCTTTGTGGGATATGTGAGAGACAGCTGCGCAGAAACGTGGAACATGCGATGGAAATTGTGATGCTTACCATCTTTTCGCGATTGAAAGGTTGTCTTTGCTGTGCCATCACTAGCAAACACACGTTTAAGCTGATCCTTGTCAAAACTAACAAGACCATTCTCTTTGAGCTGCGCGATAATCCAGCTGAGAGACACGTTTGTCAAGTTATTGCTCCACTGTTCATTTGAACCGCCGACATGGCTGTGCACGCCGCGGAACCAGCACTGCTTGAGAACCTTTACTCCAGCAGGATAATCCCCCGTCCAGACATCAGGCTTGAACAGTCCTCGATGTTCTTCTAACGCAAGAGCATGGAATGCATACTTCACATTCCATGGCGGTTGGGTTTTGACAGGATCAAGGTAGGTCTTTGGTGGCGAGTGATGAAGTGAACTGACTGTATCCCACAAGGCGAGAGCATCGACGACTCTTCGAGCGTTCGAAGAAGAATTGTACTTAACAAAGAGAAGCTCTCGTCGTTTGGCATTCTCGGGACCTGGCGTCATTAACTGCGTCCATTCCGTGTATATGTCTTCAACCGTCTTCCCGCGGAGAGGGGTTTTATACAAGACACCAACATCGGCAATGAACGCCACAACACAGCGAGCAATAAAGGCCCCGCGAGAGAAGCCGATGAGCACGATGGAATCCCCCTTGTCGTAGTAGTTGCAGATGAAGCCATACGCTGCGAGGATCTTCTCGTCAAGGCCTAGGAGAGTTTGACGGTTAGCACATTGTTTACATCGCGTCAGCGGGTCGTATCATGTTACCATAACCGGTTGCTTGATTCTTCATTCTGAGCCAGCTGCCTCCTTCCGTGCCTATCCCCGATAAGTAGCCAACAACCTGCTTGGTGGTCTTGTCCTTGCTGATGTACTCGCTGATACACTCGGCAATGCGACCGACGTTGGACCACATCGTCCCATCGCTACGTAGGTCGTTGTTTGTGCCATCGCAACACACGATGATACGTTTTCTCATAGTGAATATGGTAGATTGAATGACTGGATCTACACTCTGTGCAGAGTAGGAAGTATTTGTATATTTAGCAGGAAGAAGTGTAAAATACTGTTTTATTTATATTTAGTGAATATTCTCAATATTACAATTTCATGCAGCAGTCTTCATTGATGTATGGGAGTGACACCCCATAATGTTAAGCTAGACTTAGAGTCAGCCTAGGGTTACATTTGGGTATCTCGACAGCCTCGGCCAGCATACCGGTTTTAGCAATAGAGCCGCTTGCATATTCAAGATGTCACCATGTCCAGCCCGTAAGCTCTGTCGAACCACACCAGTGAACGTCTGTCTTGGCATATCTTCATCCTTCTCTCTCTACAGCACCGTCAAGTCCCAATTCGGCTCTTTGATGCTTTGGAATGTCACCTATGCATATCGCAGCGGCCATTATGGAATGCTTTGCTTTCCATTTTCAACATAGCTCGGTGTCGTGTCAAATTTTGAGTGGATAAATGTAGCGTGACTAACTCATTTTGCCTAACACATGCAGCAGATTGGATTGAGAAGGATGCATGACAGCCTTGAAATTATATTAAGGGTGTCAACACAGCCGTATGGACAAGGTGGCAGACCTTAACACGGCCACGTCCTAAGGTACCCAAATGTCTTGAGATAAACTTTTTTTCTCTTCTCGTACGCATGTATTTTATTTTTGATACATAAATAGTTGCCTCAAATTCTCCATCGAGATTGTAGAAAGACTACGATATCAGACCATGGCACACCATTAGCGGAATCGTGTATGACATAGGGTTATCGAAATGAGACATTTGAGTTGGATTTTCTTCCCACCCTCTTGTCCAGAACCCTCCTCTTCAGCACAGCTACATCTCGACGGAATCACGTCAAGGGCGCTAGATGTGTTGGCTTTGCGTCTACCACAATGTCAAATGCTATCACCGCGTATTGCCTGAAGCAACCACACTACAGTCGGGGATAAGTAATTACAATTGCAAGAGACGCTGCGACAACCTGGGCGAATGCGAATGAAGTCCCCCAATCACCCCCTGCACCCTTCCAAATGACTACGCAAAGCCAAATGAAAGCGACTGCGAGTGCAGTACACGAGGCTTTGAAGGGAAGTTCTATACACATGCTGTCTGTCAGCCACCCCAAAACAAAGTGCAGGCCTCTCCTCCACGTTGTACATAGAAACTCTTGATTTGGAAGAGGCAAATCGATTCCTTTTAGGCCCCTGGATATGTCAGATTCTGTCGCTTCCGTCGGTAGGGTCAGGGGGGAAGATGGGATAAGTGTAGGAAAAACGTGCTTAATTTCATAGATGCACGTGCCTTGCGCCATTCCCTTCAGACTGTGTAGTCCATTGGCTTTCGTGGGGTTGCGAGCGCAATCCTTCAGACGCGACAAGGAACGGAGCTTTTTATGACGCTGCTCTGCCTCCTCTGCTTGAACTTTAATACATGGTTGGAGCAAGTCTTCCATACCAACAAGACATTCGACGCTGTGCTGATCTTTACCTTCGCATCGATGATCAGATTCAAAGGAAGGTTCGGTTGGATACCTTGCTATAGCGTTCTTGCATTCTTCCAAGATTTCCTCGAGGTTAACGTGTTCCATATGAATCGAGTAGCGGCCATCCAACTCAACAACACCTTCAAATTTAAACTATGTTTTTAGCATCGTTAGACCAGCCACTGATAATTTGAGTGTAAACTTACGTTGACCTCTTGCACTTCAGTTATTCCATAATAAGGCAACCATCTCTTCCAACGGCCAAGATGCTGGTAGCATGTGTCCAGCAATATGTGATAGATTTCACAATCAGACTCCTAAGTACTGTACCAGGGCGATTGTTTGTATATGGTTGTTGACTTGCGAGTGCTGAGGCTTTTCCTGATTCTCCTTACCTGGCGAGGCTCTGTTGGTCGCAGGCACGGGACAAGAACAGCATGTTGACCTTGCCTGTGACTTTCTAAGCAAACAAAACAACCCTGTCCCGCGTGCTCTCGCAAGTCTGGTACGCCTTTGGTCGCAATTAGAAATGTATATTCAACAGGACTGGCCTGACGTTCAATATCAATTCCATGCCTAATGGAAGACATTTCGAAGTGTATAAGAAGGGTTGGAGCACCACGTCCAATATCATCATTCTTACATAGTGGTTTAAATAGAAAAACACCGAGGGTTGAATTTTATTGTGACTCGTGATGTGATGCAAACCGGAATGCATGAAGCTGGGTCGTGGTCTTTTGTGATTCGGTGGCTTATTGAGGCCCACTCGAGGCAGAATATCAGGCTTTTTACGTATAACACTGCATAGCCTTGTTGTGAATTGAGGCTGTGAACTTCTTTGGAGTTTTCTATTGTGTTGTTATCAGATAGGTGGAACATTAAGCTAAATTTTCTTTTGGCAAGGGAATGGAAATTCTTTCAGTCATTAGAGCAGCTATAAGAAGCCAAGGTAAATCTCAATGGAAGACTTGCGTAAGTGTTATTAAGCGTCAGAATTACCGCGAATGCGATGATGAATATGACCACATTATAAATAGGGTAGCTAATTTCTGTAAATTTTGTAATTATAACGCATCTAGGCCAGGTCATCATCCATAAACATGTGTAGTATCATTTTAACCCAATTACCCTATTACCCTATATCTGGGTGACTAAGTTTGTCTACCTTGTCGCTAAGTTGCAGTGAAAGAAAAGAAAGACAAGGGACGAATTTGAAAAAATAAATGCCATGGTCATTACGATTATGCTAAACAACTTAGGGGCCGCGAAATATGGGATGCTCGACTATAGGAAGCGACATACTTTCGTATTGATCTTCTTGAATCCATGAGGCCGCAAACGTTACATAGACTCCAGCTCGAGGATCTGTCCCGCCAACGAGGGGTCTCTGTCACACCACAAAGGCGGCATCGCTTGGTGACTCGGGATTGTTTATTTGGTACTGGGCGAGTTGCGAGGATTGCTGCCTTTTGACCTCGTTGGAGCTTTGATGATAACTGGCTTATCTTTCTTGTGGAAGTGCTTTTGCATGCAGGAGGTAGCACAATGCTGTGTAAAGCTTGCGAAATGTCGAGTGCCAGATTCGACATCATGGATAGGTTTTTGTCATTTGTGACATCGATGGGGTCGTTTAAGAAGCGGTCTATGTTTTGAGCGTCGGCTAGTTTTCGCAAAGTGTGGACATCTTGTAAGATCTGCAAGGCCCGTTAGGATACCCATACAGGTAGTTGGCTTTTCTTGATATGACTTACCGGATGAATCAATGCTGCAGTGGTGAAATCTACAGATGTAGAGTTTATTAATGGTTGGAGGAAAAAGTTGCTGGACCTTGCCGTTGAATTGGTGCGGGACGACATTTGTAGGTAGAGATAAGTGAGATTGTAGGTAGTGTTTGATAAATTGACCGGGACGGTTAGCTTTATATAGTGGCTAAATGGTAAAACATCTTGATATCTACGGAGTAACGTGTGGATGGATGGTCTAGTCCATCCAGCGGAGCTCCTCTGTGACACTGACATGACATCAAACTGACGTAGACAGCAGATAAACAGATAAACAACAACGGAGGCATCGTGAGTTGTCCAATCAGATGAGGAACGGAAACGACCCGGAAGAGCCAACCCAATACTGTATCTAGGTGCATGCACTCTTTGCAGAAACGTCCACTAACAGCATGCCATTCATTAGTCGAACGTTTAATATCCGTCTTCAGTGGAGCTCAGGGTCTTTTTCTTTTCCCTTTGTCTTTCCAGGGTCTTTCGCCTTTTCTGCTTCCCGGGGCCTCCGAAGAGTACGCACTCGGTACGTTGTACTCGGTATATATCTGGGGCCCCAAGACTGAGAAGCCATCTTTTTCTGCTGCAGGTTGCAAGGGCATCCAAGGTGAATTTTGCCACTCAACTTTTTGGACTTATCATTGCTTGTGCTCAGTTACCGAGGGACTCGACTTGCCACTTGTGGTCTGGACATGGTCCCTGAAACCCCCTATAATGCGCCGTAATGGTGTGCATGCGCCAGTCCAGACCCTTCCAAGCGGTGCTGTGGTCCCAATTTATTCAGTCCAGACCTACCTTGGTCAGTCGAGACCGGCCAATGGCCCTTGCGAGGGTCACATCTGACAGGGTTAGTGATACTCGATTACTGTGCTGGCGTTACATTGTACTCAGACTTTATATGGGGTTTCGATCCCGCGCAGGTAAAATTCTCGCGTTTTTCCTGCATGGACGACGTTGTGGCGCAAGTGGAGGAGTAAACAGCCCGTTTGCGCAGTAAATGTCCATCCCCCCATCCGTTTGCCCGTTTCATCACCGCTTCTTACGTGAATGTTTCTGCGTGTCATTGAGGATCACATATGGCCCTGCCTTTACCGCTGCCATCTTGGCAGCAAAGAGAGCTTGTTCGTGAGAGGGAGACTTTTAGGTTCGTCTCGTCGCGTCATTATCCGCGTATCTTTAACTGACATGCAATTGGTAGATATGATCCCTCGTTGATAACAAAGTCTATCGTCAACTCCCCAGATCACCTGATACCCTCTCATCATCTCGCAACTTCACCTGATGCCACCTTGACTTCATTTTGTCAACTCGCAGCCCTACGTCTCAACGCCTCAAGATCTCTAGTATCACTTTTTGATCGCTCTAGCCAGTACGTTGTTGCGGAAGCTACACAATCTGGCCGTCTTGTTCCAAACTCCCTCTCCGCAAGCCCTGACCAAGGCTTATGGCTCTGCGGAACACACTTTACTCGATCATTTGGAGTTTGCGAACGGGTTATACAGGAACCCGCCAAGTCCTTGAAATCCAGCCCCCAGATTACAGTAATCAACGACCTTGCTGAAGATGAGACATTATGCCTACGGCCTTACTGCCACGGTTGGCCCAACAATCGCTTCTACGCCGGCATCCCGTTGACGACTCCCAGAGGCATTGCCATTGGAGTCCTTTGCGTTTTCGATTCGCAGCCCCGATCAGGCTTGGATAGTACATCGAAAACCATCTTGCAAGACCTATCTCGATGTATCATGTCACATCTTGAAGACCGTCGCATCAGCGAGCGATATCGTCAAGCAGATCGTGTAACCCGCGGTATTCGACGCTTCTTCCATGGGCGCACCACTAAGACAGACCTTCAACGCGATCGACTGCTTGCAGCTGAACCGAGACTTCGTACTCCAGGAGCAGACTTTAGCCCACAGTTCAACCACTCAACTGACACCAGACATGGGGATGACCGATTGTCGAGCACATGCGCTAGTGCAGCTCATATCATGCGCGATGCCCTCGAAGTTGATGGACTTGTACTTTTGGATGCCTCGAACTCACATCGAAGCCCTGGAGCCGAGTTAAAAGACCCCATTGGCGCGTCCAAGAATGCCCAGCTTGCGGCTGATGACCTATGCCCCGTCCTCAGCTCGTCTGTTACAGCGGAGTTCAAGCAAGAAGCAACTTCCTACTTCGGACATTCGACACTGCACACCTCAATTTTGCGAAGATTACTTCATTATTGCCCACGTGGGACGATATGGACCTTTGACAGTTCCGACGTTGACGCCAGTGATAATCCAAGTGATGAGCTCTCCTCAGACGTTTCTGACAATGACGGTATTGCAGAGGAGTCAGACGAATCATCACCTGTCGACTCAGAAGATACAACAAAGCATCATATAAAACGACAACAGCTGAGAAAGGCCATAAAGACCCTTCTGCCCGGTGCCAAAAGCGTAGCCTTCTTCCCCATCTGGAATGCTCAAAAACGGCGCTGGTTTGCTGGTGGTTTCGCTTACACCACCAACACGAGCCGGGTTTTCTCGCACAAGCGGGAGCTAAGTTATCTGCGAGCTCTCGGGACAGTTCTCATGGCTGAAGTGTCGTTTATCAAGGAGAGGGAGGTGGAACACTCCAAATTGGGTGTTCTGGACTCCATCTCCCACGAATTACGCTCCCCGCTGCATGGTATCTTCTTCGGCACCGAGGTGCTGCGCTCTAGCAAGCTGAACTCGTCCCAAAACGACGCTCTGTTATCTGTTGAGGCTTGCAGCCAGACGTTACTAGACACCATCGATCAGATTCTCGACTGGAGCAAGATCAACCATTTCTCAACGTCGCTTGAGAAGGGCTCTGGATACACTCATACAGACGTGGACAGTCGCGTGCTTCGTTCTTCTCGGACCAACAGCATGGAGGCTGGTATGATGAGCATTGCATCTGATGTTAACCTCCCACAGTTGATTGAGGATGTCATAGAGAGTGTGCACGTAGGACACGAGTTTCAGAAACACACACTAGGAACGCCCGGTGGCAGTGTAAAATTGGTCGTCCACTTCGAACCCAACCCCAGATGGCGATTCCACGTCCAGCCTGGTGCAATTCGACGCATCGTGATGAACATTTTGGGGAACTCGCTACGGTTTACTTCCAGTGGCGCCATCCACATCCGAGTCGGACAATCAGAAACGGATGATGTTTCGGTGCGTCTCGTGACACTCACCATCAGTGACACAGGCTGCGGTATGAGCAGCGAGTTTCTCGCCAATGATCTTTTCAGTCCGTTTACTCAGCAAAACATGATGGATGCCGGCACCGGATTGGGTTTGAGTATAGTCCGACGCATCACGGAGAATCTTGGTGGGAACGTCGAGGTTCAGAGTTTAGTCTCTGTTGGCACTACTGTGCGCGTCACTCTGCCTCTTCAGCTAACTGACAAGGTGGCCGAGGGAACCCACGCAGCTTTGCAGCAAGATTTAAACAAAGGCCTTGACGGACTAAAGGTTTCTATCGTAGGGCTGCAGGACTCGAAAGATGAGAACACCACCATTCTTGGGTGGGACTCATTGATGAGCGAGAAGGATTGCATTTTAGCTATCTGTCGAGATTGGTTGGGCTCACATATCGTCGAGATGCCAGATATCCAGCACCAACATCCTCATGTTGTGCTTTGTGATGAGCACTCTGTGGACAGAGCGAACCTGCTTTTACAAGGAAATAACTCGGCGTCGCTGATAGTCATCTGCGATGATCCTGTTGTTGCTCGAAAGCTTGAGATGGAAAAGGCCAACGACGGAAGCCCAGGCGGTGACCGCGTAGTCCTTTTCACATACCGACCGTAAGACACCCTATGCTGGAACAGTGTCTTGTTTATTCGTCGTGCTAATTTATTATAGAGTCGGACCTCGAAAGCTACAGAGGCTTTTGTCCCGTTTGAACCAAAGCCAGAAAGCACCACAACCGAAGTTGATTGATTCGATGATGCCGATTAGTACCGATCTCCCTGCGGATGGAGCATTGAAAGTACGATTAGATCCCCCAACGCCGCCAGATGCTGAGTGTGAGAGGCGAGATGGCCCCGGGTTACATCTTCCGACAAGTGAAGAATGGTGCTCGTCTCAGCAATCTCCTCGTCCACCTCTCACAATCCCGCCGGAGAAATCGAATCCTATCTACAATCCAGAATCAACGGAGAAAACATTCCTACTTGTCGACGACAATTCCATCAACCTCAAAATGCTCGTCATGTTTATGAAAAAGTTGAAATTGCAGTATAGCACCGCCTCCAACGGCCAAGAGGCTGTGACAAAGTACAAAGAGAACCCGGCGAGCTATAAATGCGTATTTATGGATATATCCATGCCTGTAATGAACGGGTTTGAAGCTACGCGCCATATACGCACGTTCGAGGCTGAGTGTGCGATTCCAAAGTGTAGTATTTTTGCAATTACTGGTTTGGCATCGCGCGATGCTCAACAGGAGGCGGTGTTGAGTGGTATTGACTTGTTCTTGACAAAACCTATTGCGTTGGCTGAGATGAAGCATTTGCTGGAGTCTAAGGAGTTGATTTGAGACTGGCGTTAATATTACGGTACGAATAAGTATACGATTATTGGCTTAGGCGTTTAGGTAGCGTGAGTCGTGATAAATCATCGCTGTACATGAAGGGGAAGATTAAATTTGTTTCCTTGAGTTGGCTTGAAGAAGTATACGGTAAGCTGTGCTCTAGGCAACCGAATGAACACTAACTGTTTCTCTTCTCGCTTGGCCTTTCAGCATTGGCAAATCATATTAGTCCCATACACTCATGGCACACCGTAACGTTAGTATTGATGGCGTCTCTGTATAATTATGACTACGCTACCAACTGAACTCGTACAATTTATCAGGCCATTCTGAGACAAAACACAGAGATATTAAAACTTGGCCGCATTTGCACATCCGATATTAACCCCAAACCACTTTGATACTTTACTAGCCGATTCAGCGTCATCTCTTGTCAGACGAAGGGCTTGTCTTCGAGGGAAAGACATTTCCTGTGATGAGATCATCTTCAGTGTTCTCCTTTGCTCGAAACTTGATGTCAATGATACAGAGTCATCAGAAGATTGTTCGTCAGTATGTACCGACGATCTAGATTACTCAATACATCAGTAATATCACTCTCTATCAGTAATCAGGAATTCAAGTAATAAACGACACAGATATTGTCCCGTATACCTAAGACACCGTAGTTATTATCATTCAAGTAGGCGAAATGATCAGCAAGTTTCCTACCAGAAATGGGCAATAAAACAGAGTGGCTGAAGAACAATTAATACCTGAGCAAGTTTCTCGCGCGGGTGCAAAGGAAAACTCCCTTGCTAGACGACGGAAAAGAATAACCGGATCTACGCCACCAACTGACAATTCCACGCTGTTTGATGAGAAACAGTATTTAATCTCGGCAACATCTCACCATACATGTGATTAAACTTGCAGGTCGTCGCCTATATACTTTGACAGGGAATGTCCACACCGGCCCGGTCAGGCTTCAATATCGAAGACGCCGTGGCGCTGAAGCTACAGGGGGGGTAGACGGGTTTATCCGCTAGATAATCAAGATTTGGTGGACGATACCTTGTAAATGAGCCGCTGTGGCTTTCCTAAGCATCACAACAAGGGACGGCGGCAGTTGGCGAGCTATCACATGGGCAGACGGCTGATGTATTCACTTCTCTGCATAACTTGCATAATTTAGACTCATCTGAACTGAATATTCATTATTCAAGAATTGACAGTACGTCGTGGTTGCATTAATAGATACATAGAAAGCTTTCCCAATAAAAAGGCGAAGAGTAAACAGGGAATCACTTGTAATCATCAAACTCCAATAACAAAATCCATAACATTCTTTGTTCCATTCTATCGACCGGCAGGGATTCCATTTCCATCTTCCAGGGTATCATTCGAGTCAATCGAGCATCGTCGGTCCTTGACAAACTTGGGCCACGTGTTGGTCAAAACAAGGTACTTGATGTGGCCCTCAGAGTCGTCAAAGATGGTCGCGTCAAAGCCTTCCGGGATGTCGCCCCAGTACAAAGCCTTGTCGCTCTGGTTTCCAGAGTCGTTGACGGATTCTGTAGACATGATGCCCGTCTCGGAACCGTTTGTCGATGCGGCAGATGACTTGACCTTGTTGGCTGTGGTGGTCATCTGGAATGTCTCAAATGGCAACGCTGGGTCGACGGTGCCCTTGTCGCCAAAGAGGCTGCGCGCAGATTCCTCAAAGACAGTCTCGAGTTTGCGTTGTTGTTGGGAAGACAGGTTGATCTGGAACTCGGCGTCGCGCGAGCTGATGAAGCTGGTGTAGATGCGCAGCGCACTATTGAAGCGTTCGCGGACAAGTTCTTGCACGTCAGGCTCTTTGATCTTCTCGGGGTCGCGAACAGAAGGCGGTAATGAAGACTTCCATTCAGCGACGGCTCTCAAGAAGGCAATGTTTTCGCCGGAAAAGTCGCGAAGGGCAGAGAATTGCTGAAGAGGTTCGGGGTTGCGCTCAAGGACATATTCGAGAGCTTCCATTGTGAGAATGCTCTCACCTGAAGCGCTGCTCTTGACAGAGCCGTCCTTGGACCAAGAGGTGAGAGCCGAAGCAGCAACAGTCGTGGATCCCGTGGCAACAGATTGAGCACCATGCGTCACCGCCTTTTTGTTGAGCTGCCATTGGGCGATGGAGTCGAGAGTTTCCTGTCGCAGGGTTTGGTGCTGGAGGACTTCCCAGCAGGGCCAGAAGATAGTGAAGATCTCAATGGCCATGATGGAGATGGCAAGCCTGTACAAAGTCAATGTCAGTCTGGATGGAAGAGGGATTGAGGTAGGTGGCTTGGACTTACCATTGGGGAGGAATCCAGTATGCGTTAATAGGTTCCATAGCTGGGACATACAAGGCGACGAGCCACATAGGAGTGGCATGAAGGCTATGTCTTGGTTAGAGTGTGGTTCAGATTAATTACTGTTTGTCAAGGGAGACTTACTTGGCAATGCAGCAAGCAATGGTTTGAGTGCGCCATCCCTGCGTGTCATTGATGCCACGCGACTGCCAGAGGATGTAAGGGGCGACCATCCATGCCCAGATAAATTGCCAGAATACAGAAGGCCACCTGCAGTATAAGGTTAATTATTAACAGCCATTGATGAGGGGAGTATGCTTACCATTCCCAACCTTTGCCAATCTGAGACTTTTCGTACTCCTTGGTACCCGGGTGGACTTCAGTGCCGACAACACCCCAGCTGTGATGGAACTTCCTCGAGATGCACCACATGATGATTGTGAGGATGAACTGTTCATGTTAGTCATGTCCACGTAATGTCGTCACGGAGGGTAAATGCATACCTGGATGGTCATACCGAATCCAATCGTTACGAGAATCTTCTTTGTATAATCCAAAGCCTGGAATTTCCCAAGCCAAGAGTCCCGTCGAGCACGAGGCCTACTGTAGGTCTTTTCGTCCGAAGCAAACAGCTCCTTCTGCTGCTTGGCGACATGCAAAAAGCGACTGTTGGAGGCGTGAAACAAAGCAATACCGATAGGGAAGTACAGACTCATGATCCAGTACTCTCCCTCGGGAGTAAATAGCGGAAAGTAGACATAGCCTGTCTGGATGGCGCCCCAGTAGAGGTGGAGCATCATGATGGCAACAAAGGTAAGTGGGAGGTCTCGAATTCGAAGCATGGGCATGTCGCGACGACGCCAGAGAAAGACCATGCCGCCGATGACGATGAAGGTCCAGATAAAAGTCCAGATGATAAAGAAAATACCCAACCCATCGAGGTTGGGCTGCGGCTTAGCGTTGTAAGCCATTGTTGAAGCGATGATATAAATAAACGATGGTAGAGATCGGTGTTTGTTCGAGAAAAGGGAAGTATAATATAGTCAAGTATAGATAGTCTTGTTGTCTTGTAATGAACGTGGTTGGAAGGAATGTACGATGTCGGGAAGCGTACAATGTTCGAGGTCGGGGTGGTTCGAAGCAAAGTACAAGCAGATGCACTTAAGCTTGGGGAGGGGGGGAGACAAATGGAAGGGCGAGGCGGAGATGACGACGTATTATGTAGTGTACAGTGATAGATAGACACTGCACAAAATAATGGTTGACTGACGGGCGGGACGGGAAGGGTGTCTCTCTGCTAACTAGATCAGGTCAACTAGAGTCAAGATGAACTAGTCCATCGTGGACAAGGGGAAGAAGATGATAAAGAGATCGTAATGAACGGCCAAGAAAGAAAAAGAGAGTGTGTGAGAGATTAGAAAAAAAAGAGTCGAGCGTCTGTCTGTGACTGTTTATCCCTTGCAGCAACACCCACAGACTTGGGGCAATTGCACATGTGTGTAAGCTCCGGGAGCCAGATCACTAGCTGCTAGCGCGCAGTCCTTTTACCGGGGTCAGTCGATCTCGCTATGTTGATCTTTGCTCTAAGAGGTAGGGCTAACTGTGTGATCCTGGACACAGAGAACCTTGCAAGTCCCGATTGGTCAACCCGCAGTTCGGAATTAATTGGTGCTCAGATGAGGGACGTGCTGTTTTACCGTAGACTAATTAACTAAACACAGGTACGGTAGATGAGGGAACTGAACTGAAAAATGAAATGGGGTTTGACAGGTGTAGATAATGGACCCTGGGCGAACAGACCGGTTCCTTTGTTTTTGTAAATTAGCAGATCGACGGTTTTCTCGTCCGATTCAAGGTGACAGGTACTGCATGTCTCTGACTTTTCTTTTTTGCAGAGAAACTGCATGCTGCCTCTTCAGCAAGGGGGTGCATGAGACAGCGTTGCATTCAAGCAAGGATCGTCTGTGTGACATAGCACACTCACCTTGAAGTTGTCGCCTGTTGCTGTGCTGCAAAAACGGCCAAAACGCCCTTGCAGCAACCAAAAGATCAGATGAACATGTTCTCTTGCTGTCTTTCTTTTTGTTTCTTGCTTTCTTTTTTTTTTGTTTCTTGTTATCTTGTCTTGTCACCGGCCACGTTTTATGTCTCCCTGCAGCCATGACCAAGAACGGCCTGAGTGTCCAGCCTTTTTTGACGGGCAGCCCACTGAGGCTACTGAATTTTGTTTGCATCGGTTGTGAAACGACGCAAGAGACTTGAATGTCTGTGTGTGTGTTTTGCTAACTCGGGATGAAGGGTCGTGTCTTGAGCTGCTACAAACAAATACCTCGCAAACCAAGCAAGATTGGGTACAACAATTGACGTAACGTGATTGAATCATGGTGATAAGTGACAGTGACTGACACCACTCTCTGTTATCAATCTCCCTTGCGTCGGATGATGTCTCTCCATCCATCTCCCTTGCACGATCCAGAGTGAAAGAGAACCAAGGGAGGAACCATAAGTGAGGCCTACTACAATGCATGTTTTACTGGACTGGGCGCCTGTATCCACTGTGATTTAATGGCTGGGGTGGCCTGGGGGGCTAGTCACCGTTGGTTCCTGGCCCGACACCTGAATAAGGTTCTGAACTGACATTTGGTTGCGGGCAAAGAAACACGAGTCGCTACTGTAGAATGGTTCGATCTGATCATCTTTGTGATCGATGTAAATGTTTGTCCCGACAAAAAGCAATAAAAAAAGATGCGAAATGCATCGGAGGTTGCATCATGTTCAAGCATCATCCCCGTATCCCCCATCTCCACGCAAACGCGATTAACGAACAGCTGAAGTCGATCCAACAGGTTACATTGGACAATCAGAACCAAAGGCCCACTAGAATTGAGCCACTGTAACTTCCAGCCAGCCTCTGATCATTGTCAGTTCCGTGATCCGTCCATGTCTCAAATCTCTTCTTGTCATTGTCATTTCCTTTCTTTTTTTTTTCTTTTTTTTTTGTCTCCCCCCTCATTCAAAGATGCCCACTTCGTGCCAACGCGGTCCGCACCTAAAGCCCTGTCATGAACAAATAAAGACCCCAGTCTGGGTTTTGGCAGATCTCAATTACGATCAGCCCACGCGCAATACCCTACGCCTACCTAACACAGGCTTGCGAGTGCAAATTAGAAAAAGATCTGCTGCTGTACCAAACAAATCACCCGCTTAAAGGATCACGGTGATCAACAAGAGTCTTGTCGTCATAACCCTATCCGAACCAGTCATCTGGGTTACACCGGCGTCAAACTCTCTCATCGTCGTGTCTCCTTGCTGCCCAATGCTCTCTTTGATCTTTTTATGCGTAACGGCCTCCCACGCGGGAACAAGGTAGTCCATGTCACAGTAGAGTCAGAGCGTACCTTCATTAGTCAGGTCCCCTTCAATGGTTTGACTCAAACACACAGTGAGACGTTGGAAACGTGTTCATGGCAGTACAAAAAAAACTCGTTTTTTCTTGTGTTATCCTAAACGCTTGAATATCCGTCCTCGGATGCAGTGTGCCTCTTTCGACATGATGTTTCCTTTTCTCCTGGCGGCGGTGCACCCGGCGCTTTGGTAGCACCTTGTGGGCTGTTCAGGAGATTACCGTGGAGAGAGATCGGCATTGCAACATCAAACAACTCACGGGTTATTTTCCGCTCCATGCGCCCCAAAAAAAAAAACAGAGGGTAGAGAAAACACGTGCGCTATTGGAGAGAATTATCTGTTTGTGCCTGAACTTGGGGCTGACGCAACAGGTACCGCTGCAAACTTTCAGGGTCGCATAATATTGGCTGGGCAAACATGCAAACAAGTCAGGGATATATGTCAAGTCCCCCGAATTTACAGTGCTGATCCAAGATCGAATAACTCTTCAACTCCACTGGCTGACATATGCAATATGCCACTTTTATCACGATCTTGCCGAGTCAGAGATACAACCCTCCCCTCTCATCCTTGTGCCCAGCTGTTCATGGGGGAAGGATCAGCAGCGCAGAGCCGAAACATGTCGGAGACCCTTACAAGGCCAGTTGAATCTAGCGTGACACCATGTTACGATGCCGGTAATGCCAGTTTTGTTACCACTTCCGTAATTTGTCTTTGTCTGGATAAACAATTCCGTGTATTATACAGTGATCAAGGATGATAATTCTCCTCCCGTTCTGCTAGTTTCAGACTAACTCTGAAAAATGCCGCTGCCAAGGACCTAGGTAAATTGAATGCCGGTGTCAGGTACCTGCATGAATAGTAATCCATTTTCACGAACGCGGTCTCCTACTCAAAGATCCTCGACAGATTCTGGACAGGCCAAGCCCTCGCATCGCGAAATTTATCAACAACGCCCCTCAGCGCTTTCCGTTCATACTCATCAGTGAAGAAATCCCCATACAGCTCCATCCCAAACGCAGCATGCACCAAAGCAGGCGGACAACCTGGATGGCAGAGACTAATACCGCACAAATCGAGTATCATTTGTCGAACCTGATTCTCAATGTCTCTCCATTGCGCACGTGTTGATGAATTCCCTCTGTAACTTGCGTCAGTAAATGTTAAAATTAGAGTTCGGTACGCACCCGAGAAAAGGATTCTCTGCCATGAGAACCATCTTGGCTATGATGCACAGCTGCATGCTTGTCACCTCGAGCGCGGACGAGTACCAGATAATCGGGAAGATCTCCCCATTAGACCTGTCAGCCGGACGCACGTAAAACGGCTGGTATTCCCTCAGCGCTTCCTCCTCGAGTGATTCGCCCTGTTTTTGCAGTCTCACTAACTCTCAGTCAGCACCTTCACACCATGCTAAGCAATGCAATCTCGCATAATGAGGGGCGGGAATAACGCACACCACTCCTGCTCAGACCCGTCTGCCCATCGCCACTTTGCAACCTGTGCCGTGTGCAGAACAATCTTGTTCGCTTTTGACGCGCCGAGGCCGTATTCCGCGTCCAGAACCATCTTGGGCGGGTGCCGTTTTGTGAACGAGTGGTAGAGCTCCTGGCGAACGGCCATCCAGTATGCCGCTTGGATGAGGGATCGGCGGCCAAACAGGGTCCGTGACGGTGGGCTTCTCAGGACCGCATCGATAATGGCCAAGAAATTCACCTGAGGCTTTGACGTTGTGGCTTCTTTTCCGTGGTTATTCCGCTCTTGCTCGGAGTGGTCGCTGTTGCTGTCTTCTTCATCGTCGATCTCTTCTAATTGACGGAGAATGACTGATGTTTGAGTAAGCGGCCGTGTTACACATGATTCATTAATGTAATCTTACCAGCTGTCGCTATTATACTCTCGAGCTTTTCGTCATCTTGAATAGTATGAAAGTCCCGGAGCGCAGGGATACATTTTAACGTGTATTCTACTGCGTCATGAGGTGTAAGTTTTGGTAGCAACTGTCCTTGATATAATATCCCCTGTGGCGTTTTATACTTCGGTAAACGGCTTAAATGCCGAGCTGACAATGCGAATATTGCGTAGAGTAACGGCGGATGATGTCGAGCTCTGATAGGCACAACCAGCTGAAAATGCCTTCTCTCGTCACAAAGATCCAGCTTGTCTTGTCAGCACGCTTTGATCCCTATCGATGAGGTTACCGAGGCCTACCCAATGTGACAGCTCTTCCACGAAATATCTTAGCAAACACGCCTCCTGTGGATCTTGGAGCGGAAATCTCGTCGCTTCCACAGAACTGTACGTCTGATAGCTTCTGGGAGACGGGACGTGATCTCTGCTCTGGTCATGCGGTGCACCGTAGGGTGATGGCTGATCATGGCTCGCGGAGTAGACACTTGAAACACTTGGCTGATCCGTGGGTGATCGACCGGCTCCTTGCTGCCAGGGCGATGATGGATAGCTTGGTGAGTTTCCAGTTGATTGTGGTGTGTTTGTAGTCGGATAAATCGGATGGTTGTTTCTTATACTGTCGTTGAAAGAGGGCTGTTCTCTGTGGGTATGTGATGATGGTTCATGGTGATCTGCTGTGAGTCTCGGGGATGTGCCACTGTCTACGTCGAAGTGACTCCTTGGACTACTGGCAACTATGTCGTTTTCAATTTTCTGTAGATGAGTTTTCACTGAGTGACTGCTTTGACTTACAGTCTCTGACCTCGCTGTTGACCCAAGTCTGATTAGTCAGAGGTCCAGATGATGAATTGCGAAACACCGTCTTTTTGGCTGGTCGAGCACAAGGCAAGTTCTTGACGATACAACGATGACATCTAGGTTGACCCTCATCACCTAAAACCATTAGCTCGTCTCACATGTCTGTAGTTTCAGTTGGTGTATCTACATTTAACATGTTTTTCTAAAAGAATTATCAGCTTTTTAGTTGTTTTCTAATTACCAATTGACAGTCAGTTATATTAACCTTTGCATTGAAGGCATGGCCTCTTGACCACTGGCATCGTTTTTAAAACCCTCTTTGTGATATTGAGAACAAGGAGTCAACTGTTGAGTGTTCTGATGTCAAGACTTTGTCCCCGCCACCACTGCATTGAGTTTCGATTCTTTGCTGTATCACGTGCTGTAATCCGCTGTTCTCTCCGAGACTGACGCGACGGACTTACCCTACACGGTAATGACTCAACGCGACAACTTGCTACAGAAGGTGAAAGACGCGTCTTTTCATAATTAAAAGTTATATAGATATTTTTTCTTCACTGTTTAGTAGTGTAACTTGTTTGATCCAATTAGATTCGGTTGTCTTTGTAGCTTGGTGCTGTGAATTGTTTTGGTTTAGCGCCATTCACGGTGATGATGTATGTCAGCTTCAATCTCCAGACATCTTTATGTACTTACCACAACCTCAACCATCCAAAATGTCAAGACAAACTCGCTCTGCCACCAAAAAGCTAACCCGTATTCAACTTTCAACGCCTCCTATCAATCCTCCACCCCACCCTACTGTATCATCACCGTTAGAAACCCGCCTCTTCGCCAACCCGCAAGAATGGGAACTCTATCTCACCGACAACCACCTCACAAACCCATCAGGCCTCTGGCTGAAAATCTCCAAGAAATCATCCCCAATCCCATCAATAACATACGACCAAGCCCTCGACACAGCTCTCTGTCACGGCTGGATCGACGGCCAGCGCAAAGCCCTCGATGAAACACACTTTATTCAGCGCTTCACGCCGCGTCGAAAGGGAAGTTTATGGTCGCAGCGTAACGTGAAAAAGGTTGCTACGCTTATCGCTGAGGGAAAAATGAAACCTGCTGGACAAGCTGAGATTGACGCGGCGAGGGAGGATGGACGGTGGGAGAGGGCGTATTCGTCGAGTAGTAACGCGTCTGTACCTGATGATTTTCAAAAGGCGTTGGATGAGAATAAAGTAGCGGGGGATTTCTTTGCGGGGTTGGGAAAGACAAAGAAATATGCTTTTATCCAGAGGTTGGAGACTGCGAAAAAGCCGGAGACGAGAACAAAGAGGATTGAGCAGTTTGTGACGCTTCTTGCGAGCGAGAAGAGTTTGTAAAATGATTGTAGTCCATTGCTGGAAGACGTTCTATCGTGTATTAAACATTTAATCTAGTTTTAGAGTATTTTCTGTTTGTGGCTGGGTTTGCAATAGTGGAAGAGTAAAATAGTGAGATATTAAAATCAGTAATCATCCTCGTCGTAATCTTCTCCTTCTCCGTCGGACTCATCGGCCATGCCCATCATGAATGGGTTGCGCTCCTCATCGTCGTCCTCTTCGTCCTCGCTGTCTTCATCTGCAGTCCTGCTGCTGGCATCATCGTCTGAATCCTCGTTGTCGACAGGGTTTTCTTCGCGGTGGAGACGTAGACGTTCTGCCAAAGATAGCTTCGCGGGTGGCGCGTCTTCTTCATCCGACTCTTCACTTTCTTCTTCGCTGCTGGAGGAGTCTCCTCCGTTGTCCGAGTCTTGTCTTGAGACGCCGCCTTGATCATCGTCATCTTCGTCATCGGATACCACCGTCCTTGGCCGCTTTTGACTTCGCTCTGGTTGAGAAACTTGTGGTTCGTCGTCTTCATCATCGGAATCAACGATGACTCTAGCGCGTTTTGTCAAAGGCTGGACATCGTCATCTTCTTCGTCATCCGAGTCTGAAACCACGCGACGTTTGCGACCACGCTGCACAGGCGCAGACTCTGGCTCGGGTTCTGGTTCGGAAAAGTTGGCTCCCTCACCATCTTCATCATCCTCGTCGTCGGAAATTTGGTGGATTTGTCGAGTAGGTGCCGGTGATCCACTGGCTAATGAGATGCCCTCATCGTCTGAATCTTCATACCTCTCCACAATCTCGTCATCGTCAATTCCGTCACTTTCGTATTGGTCTAGATCCGGTCCATTTTCGTCGTCGTCGTCATCCTCTTCCTCGTCCGAGTCGCTGTCGTCGCCAAAGTCAGGTCCAAGTGTTTGTAGCAACTCGAACCTCCGCAGTCCACGCTCAAACTCGAAAGCAACCATAGGCCAAGCCTTGATCCCTCTTTCCTCCAGACTTCCGCCAAGCGGATATGGTAGATTGTCCCATGTATCTCTGTTGATCTGATACTTTGCAAAGTCGGGGTGTCTCTCCAAATCGGGCCAACACCATAGGAACTGCAAGTCTTCTCCCAGACCAGGCTGTCTTTCGTACGTTTCTGTTCGGTAGTGATTTACCAAATCGGACGTGCACCATTGTAGGCTCGACTTCTGGCAATCCGTGCTGGAAACGTTGACGTAAAATGATTCGAGCTGGGTAAAGTTCTCCAACAGTGCAGGCATAATAGAGTCGCCAAGATCATCCAAGATAGAAGGCCCGCCAAGCGCAAGGTTTTTGACTTCGCTCGCAAAGTCGGGTAGGTGAAAAATATGCCTCCCGCTAGGACAAGAAAGGCCGTTGACAAGGACAACATCCGATTTCTGGTTGAATGGAACAATGGCATCTCCAGCGCCAGAGTCTATGCCGAGGGTGTTGGGAAAAGCGTTTGCCGCAAAAGCGCGAGATTCTTGGTGGACTGCAAAGACTGTGCGTAGGTTTTTTGTCTGGTCCTCGAGCGCGAGGCCCTCACGGACGGTCCATACAAAAGCACTGTCAGATTCGGGGTGTCTTGCCGTTCCCCATGAGATACTGAAGTCGAGAACACGGTAGCGAGCGCAAAGTTCGGGGCAGAACAATTCCCAGATGCGGTGGCGCAACTCTATGGGTAATCGACAGAATTGCGGAAAGTAGTCGTCGTTCGAAGCTGATCTGAAGTGACTCAGGTACTCATTTTCGTCGTCGTCATCATCACTGGACTCCGAATCGCTGCCGTCAGCGGCCATAGTGTCGAGTAATCCTCCGCCGTCAGAATCATCAGAGCTCTCGTCGCTGGACTCATTGTCGTCGCTTGAATTATCTTCGCTTTGAGAGTTATCGACTGGCCGTTCATTTTCGCTTTGGTCAGATTGAGGTTCGGCCATGCTTGACATTTTGCGCGCGCCGCGAAAGAAAACAAAAAAGAATTGTGAAGGGCGCGAGCTTGACAAGAGAAGCTTGATAAGATTTCGAGACAGGATGACGGTAGCACGTGGCCGTGCACGCGCAGTCACGTGACTGCAACAGTTGCGGAGATAAGGGGAATAGACTCAACTTAAGCAAACACGACTACTATAGTTTAGGCCGCTAATTGACACTGTGATTCTCCATATCAAAGTGGATCACCAGGCCTTACCATATATACATATTATATTCCTATAGTATTGAAGCTTGATAACAAATAATTGGCAGGTCATCATTGACCAGGTACTCGATCCCTGGCAAATCATCGGAAGACAAAGTTATCTTACCCTTACCCCTCTTTGACACGCTGTTTAATCTCACGGAAAATCACAATACTTACAAACCTTATACCAAGGTGGTGACCTAACTACAAAGATACTGCTCTGGAGTTGAAAGTTTAATCTTGTTCTCAAATCATCTTCTGCCAAACCTCCACACATTATGTCGGGCTTTATTACAACACAGGCTGAGAATCGGGAAGAGAAAGAGGCTAAATCAGCTCCTCGGCAGCGTTTTCTCGGAAGCTTCAGATTCAAGGAGATGAATCAGCGAATGAACGCAATCACTGACCCAGAAGATGCATGTTTTGACAGGATATTGGAGTCATTCGAGAAGACGGCCCACGACAGAGCAGAAATTTCCTCTGAGACTAGCGAGCACCAGAGTTCTGAGGAGATAGATCGGCTTTGGTACAGTTTTGCAGACTGGCTGCAATCAGATGGACAACTGTTTTGGATCCAGGGAAAACCAGGATCCGGAAAAAGTACTCTTGTCAAATATGTCGCAAGCAAGAAGGTTACCCAAACACTATTGGAGCAGTGGAATCCGAATACCCAAATACTTTCTCACTTCTTCTGGAAGATCGGGACATCTTTGCAGAACAACATAAAGGGTCTCTACTGTTCTTTGTTACATCAACTGTTGCAAGAAAAATATGAGCTCACTAGTAACATCATGATTTCCTTCCCGACTTCAAAGTCGAAACAGTCGTATCATGACTGGTCAGTTACGGATCTGAAAGGCCTTCTACTCAAAACCTTGGAGCTGGCGACAGACAAAGAGCACTTGTGCATTTTCATTGATGGTCTTGACGAATTTGTTGACGACTCTGGGACAGAGACTATCGTCAAGACACTGTCGGATTTCAAGCGGTTTACAAAAGTCAAAGTTTGCGTCACTAGCCGAGCGGAGCCCTGGTTGAAAGAAGAGCTGGAGACGGCACCCAATCTCAAACTGCATGAATTGACTGCACCGGACATGCGAAAATGGGTCCACGGTAGACTTCAGCAATTCGACACCAAGTTCACATTCAGTACAGATTCCTCCTCGAACTTAGTTGAGCAGCTTCTGAAGAAAGCAGGAGGGGTTTTTCTCTGGATTCACCTTGCAACACAGAGTGTTATACGGGGTATAAAGGACAATGAGTCAGAGGAGATATTGATGTCGCGACTGGAACAACTTCCGGAAAATCTCGAAGACCTATACTACGACATGTGGGAGAGGCTGGGCGAAGATGCGTCTCTCTATCGAAAATCAGCGGCCACCTACTTGCGCCTCATGGTCGGATTCCAAACCATGATGAAGGACGCATGTATTCAACATTGCCCTGCATTTGGGGCACTTCATATCATAAAGATGGCATTTGCAACCCGGACGGATATTCAGAGAGCGCTGGCCACATTTACCGACGAGATCGACTATGAAATGGTGAATTCGCTTTTCGAAACTACAACGAACCAGATACAAACGAATTGTGCTGGCCTTCTGGAAGTTCATCCCCCAATATTTACTTCAGATCCCCACGATCCAGTGCCAAAGATGCATGACACAGTTGAATTTGTTCATCGCACAGCATATGACTTCATCGTTGGTACTGAAGCAGGCCAAAAGATCATGAGTTATAGCGAGATATCAGACTGTGAGGTGGAGGTGCTCTTGTTCTACAGCGCCTTGTACTGGCAGAGGATACTTTACCCTGTACACAAACTTCGTATGAGCACGCTCCATCTCGTCAAGGGATTGCCGAGATTGCTAGGGCTCAAAGGCCCCGAGGAGAACATGCAGAAAATTAAGGGTCTGTGTTGTGCAATAAGGACATTTTATGATAATGAGTTTTTGGCCTCCGGCTTTGGACGATGGCCTCAGCCTCCATTTGCGTCGATCCTGGCAACAGTCAGACCAATCTTTGACTGGGAGGTGGAACATATGGACCCTGACTCAGCTACCAGCGTTCTGCAAAACATCCCGTGGCATAAGCTCAAATGGGACGAGAGCAACGATATACCAGTGTCAGGACTGCGGAGGCTTCTTTCACAAGGCGCTGACCCAGACGCTGCCGTGTCATACGCGGCGCTCTACCCCATTACAACAGTGCAGTATGGAAAGCGAACAGCTGCTCTGTGGGAATTTCTCTATCATACCCAATGGGCCATGTGGCAGAATGATAGTCAAAACAGGACGACACAGCCCCATGTAGTAGAGATCGCGGCGGAAATGCTACAAAAATCTTCCAATGTCGACCAACATGGACTTTTGGTACATGAAAAGATGTTTAGTGGAAAGCCGAGGTCGGAACGTTTCTTTTACAGCCTTAAAATCGAAGAAGAAGAAAACATTTACAACACTAGGACTAAATGTATCCTCTCAGCCAATATATCTTACCTACTGGATTCCATGTTACGATTCTTACCTCAGCAAGACAAAGCTAAAATGTACGACCAAGTTCAGTTTATCGAGAGCAAGATAGTAGATCCAATGATTTTCTTACGAGTCCTTGTTGCAGACGATGACGGAGTCTTGCAGTGTTTTCAGATCATTGATCAACACCCGTTTCAAGGCTTGATCGACACAATCAATGAACAAGAAAGAACTCATCAGCGTCCTAGACGTTTTGGACAATGCAAGGATGAGATGGCGTCATTACTTGAAGCGAAGACAGCGATGGTGGAAATTGAATCTAAATGTGTTCGACGAACTTTTGTTGAACAAGGCCTCCTTGGAACTTACGAAATTGAAGACAACGGGCTCGAATACTCGCCGGAGTTGCTGAGAGAAATTGAGGACCAAACTGGGCTGTTTTATTATGACGCATCGTAGTTTTAGACAGTTGTTATTATCATGAAGTTACGAGTCGTCACTCTGCCAGCTCTCTTATCGTCCTCGCTAGCCTGGTTGGAATTGGCCACGATGAGGGTGATCGTATTGTGTGCATTTAGTTGGCAAAGCCTACCACAACAGCATTGAAGACCCAAACATGTGTGACGGGTGGATTTGTTTGTGAAGCGAATGGACTATAATTCAACGTGGATGAAATCTGCGAAAGGTGAGGCAAAATAGTATGATGCTGTTGGTAGTGCTCGAAATGTAATCTCTAGTCTGGTAGCCTTGTGGCTAACTTTCGGCTAATCCAATACAGTCTTCCCATAGATGGAATAAGCTTCATCGATACTGCTGTACAATAGAATACGTCAAGTCATCACCTTCACCATAACAGCAAGTAAAATTGATAAAATTCTCTGTGCATTTCATAAATCACTATACTAGTGAGATTGTACCCCACTCTGCTGTGGTAAAATGTGGTAATAGTGAACACTGAACTGTCGCATAAGTCTTAGACCCTGCCGAGCCAGTATTATCGCCGACTTGTTCAGTATTTGATCCATGCATTAAGAGGTTATCAACAAATATTCGAGGAAATGCTACCTTTGAGGAAGAAGTGACTACTCCATATTCACCAATCCTAGAGTCAAAAGTACGTTCAGTGAATGTGAGATTTCCATCTCTCAAGATAGAAACCTTCCCAACGCCGTTTTTAACAATCGTGTTGCTGATGACAGGGCTTAGCTGAGACGAATAAAAGTCCTCGTTCCAGGTTCCAATCCTGATAAACTCTCGGCTACCTTTGTTCAGAACTTCCTGGACCACGAGTCCATATACCAAAGTGGCTTTAATACCCGGATCGTCAAAGCCGCGTGCCCAATGGTATTGATATAGCGGGAGAAGGAAGTACTGCGAGGAAAAGACGACAGTTTTGCTAAAGCAGAATCTGATAGGAGTGTACGTCCCATCCTGTTGGTTGCATGCTCGTAGTTGCATATAGTCTAGACGAGCTGCCAGAAGCGTAACTCCATGTTCGTGACGGAAGTAACATGGTTGGCCTGTATTAGGCGGAGTCCCAGTGAACTTTACTGGTAGTAGCAGACCCCTAATCTTCAGAACTGCTCGATCAAAGGAAGCAAAATGATCGCTCTCGGGCGGAGTAACGATGGTTTGGCTTAGCAGAGCTAATGGCTTTAATTCCTTTGACTGATAGGAGTTGGGAGCTGTGAGTGAGATCTTTGGCCCTCTTCTAATCATGCGACCAGACATGACTGACCCAGGAAATGCTAACCATGACCATGACGGTCGTGGCATTCGCCGTGTGGTAGAATCACTTGTATCCTCTACCCTCTGCTTGGAGTCAGGACCCGTAGCTGGTTCCCACAAGAGGTCTTGCATCCAAGACTCAAGCCAAATGCCACCAAGATAACTATCACCAGTCTTACTAGCAATAAGCTTAGCAAGACCCGATATGGCTATAAGCCTATCTTGTTCGAATGTCAGATCGTATCCAGTATACTTCGAAAGTACCCAACTCCAATGTGTATCTCTATCCGGCCCTGTCAGATCAACCATTGACTGACGTCCTGTATCAGCTCTCCTGTGGGCAGGACAGTGGAGGTCAGGAGAGACCTCACTGCCTGTACATCCGTTGCACTCCCAATACAACTGCTCGTTTCCAAGATAGAGCAGCCGCCTCGATAGACAGCGCTCTTGTAGGACCCACGCGCGGTTGTTGAGCGGTGCATGATCCACATCGACTTGTAGATCCGACGCATCTCTGTGCTCGACAAACACGCATTCATCTGTTTGAGCCACAGAGTCTGGTCGATGGTAGGAAACGGTAGGTTTGTGCCGGGGTATACTGCGAGGTCGACATTTACGAAAAACGCCAAGGCCTGGAAAACCCCAGCAAATTGTTAATGTAAGGAAGGCAAACTGGTAGATATCCATCATCAATGGTGCTTCTTGCCGGAATTCGAAACCACCGTCGTCTTGTATGATACAGAGGGAGTCGATCCAGAGATATCGGATACCCATGTGACGGCAGATAGAGACGATGTCTTGGTAGGTCTGTGGTAGGATGCTGTCTGGTTGGCAGTCAGAGTAGTTATGGTAGTTACTGGTGAGCAGTGTAGGTGTTTCGTGCGACCAACGATGGGAAAGCGCTATATATGGAACGTGTTTGGGCCTTTCATGGATTCGCCATGTGTCGGAGTTGATGTCCCCCAGATCTAATAACCGAGTTGGCATTTTTGCAGTGTCTGGTGGTGAAGCTTGCTTTAAGCAGCTGGAGTGCTTTTCTTGGCAGACATTGATCCACCGTTTTGCGAGTTTAGCAACGGACGCAGGTGTATGTTGATCAGCGATGGGAAATATCTTCTCGGTGTCTGACCAGAATCTGTGAGCATAATATGCTGAGAAGTGTCACTTGATGACCTACCCAGATACCACTTCTCAGTGGTCTTCCAAACAGCCAGTCGTAGGTCTTTGATCTTGAGACCAAGCCCAGCCAGACGAATGTCTAACGTATACGCAGCATCATTAGGCTCACAAGCAAGGTTGAATATTTGAGCGTTAAAGTTCGTTATCGTTTCGTCGTTTGGAGACGCGACTGGTGATGATCGAATACATCGCCAGATGGTCCAGCAGAGAGGACAGTCATTGCTTATTGATGTTTTCAAGGATTCCCACGAGGCGTGTAGTAGAAAATGAGCTGTCAAAATCCATTGCCCGTCGAAGAAGCTTTCGGACCAATTTGAAATATCTGGTAGTGAAGCTGTGACTAAGCTTCGATCGTCATTCGGTATTGGAAACGAGGGCAAGGTTTGTCGACAGACTTGACAGAGACTCATCCTTATATGAAAGGACAAGCTGTAAGACACAAGCGTGGCATATATCCTGCTACAAGATAAAGTTTATGATATGCAGGGTTAGGTACCACATCGACATGTAAGCCAGGTGAGATGAAAAGTGCCTCAGTGGAATTTCGAAGTGGAGTCTCTTGCTCCATTCTCTCTAGTGACTTTACCCATCCCTCAAGGTGTCATAAAGATTGACCGCTAGAATTATGAGAGATGAAATTAGTAGGTCAGCTTATGCCACTTGGACCATACACTTTAGACTATTTGTTTTTGTACACTAAGACTTAAGAGGTCAATTTTTCTGCTACCCACTTGTGCGCTTATGTTTGTACACTGTTCTCTGGCATAACCGTGACATTTCCATCGGAAACTCGTGATGGACTTATTAATCATGGCATTTGAAGGTCAAATATCATTAATTAACAAAACTCGATATTCTTGCGCGCGGTAATCGCATCGTCTCCCGGACCCATCTCGCTTGTCCTCCTTCGCGCGCGCGGCACGACAAACTTGACTAAGTTGCTTTGTCATTCTTGCATCTCCATAAATATTGTCACTAACAATTAATCCCTCCAATGATATTTATTCTCCATCTAATCAGGGCTGCAGCTCGATGTCTTGGCATTCCCCGAGGCCGAGTCCTTGATAGTGCTTACTACGTATACGAAAAGCCCTTATTCAGCCCTTGATCTGATTGCTAAGGCTGCGTGCGTGTTTCGGGAAGGAGGGTTACTCATGGGATTCGTGGCTTTCGGAACTTGTGCAACGCGCGAAGCGTCCAATTGAAGCTGCATGTGCTTGTAGCCATGATTGCGGGCAGAGTCATCCTACTATAAGAACCTCGCCTTTGCTATCCAGTAGTCAATTCATTATCAACTCATACTATCAGCTTCATTTCATTCAATCATCACTATAACTAAACACCAATCATAAACTACTTTACTCAATCCAAAATGTCCAAGATTCTCACTGTCTTTGGTGCCACTGGCAACCAGGGCGGCTCAGTTGTCCGCGCCATCCTCAACGACCCCGCTCTCTCCAAAGAGTTCAAGATTCGTGGCATCACCCGCGATGTCTCCAAGCCAGCTGCCAAAGAGCTCGCTTCAAAGGGTGTTGAGGTTGTTGCTGTAAGTTATACATTAGCATTCCTCACAAAACTCGAGCTGACTTTCCAGGCCGACATGAACACAGCCGAACAGGTCGCTCCCGCCGTCAAAGACGCTCACACTGTCTTCCTCGTGACAAACTACTGGGAAACCAACAGCGGAAATGGCGAGATTGCTCAAGGAAAGGCTGTCGCCGATGCTTGCAAGACTGCAGGCGTGAAGCAGCTTGTCTTTTCTTCGCTCCTTGACACCAAGAAGATTAGCAACGGACGTCTTGCTCACATCAAGCATTTCGAGGGCAAGGCCGAGATTGAGGAGTATATCCGACAGATCAACGTCCCCGCTACTTTTGTTCTTCCTGGCTTCTTCGCTTCCAACTTGTTCACCTCGATCCGAAAGAACGAGGATGGTAGCTATGCTTGGGCTCTTCCTGGTCATGGTGATAAGACTCAAGTACCTATTTTTGACGTCCAGGGCGATATGGGTAAGTTCTCACCAACTGCTATCAATGATTCGACAGAAGTACTAACGTTCGCAGGCAAATTCGTCAAGGCTGCCATCAAGAACTTCCCTGGCACTCTCAACAAGCGCGTCTTTGCCGCCACGGACTACTACAGTCCCAACAGAATCATCTCCGAGTTTAGTGAAGTCATGGGCAAGCCTGCCACTTTCAACCAGGTTCCCGCCGACGTATTCAAGACTTTCCTTCCCGCAGCTGTTGCGGACGAACTGACGGAGAACATGATGCTTTTGGAGGACCCTGGTTACTATGGTGGGGCTGATCTGAAGGAGAGCTTGGATATGCTTGACGAGAAGCCCATTACTTGGAAGGATTTTGTTGAGAAGAACAAGTCCAAGTGGGAGTGATGTATCACAAGAGATTGTTAATTTGGAAGGAAAATTATATTTACAATGTACTTGCTATTACAAGTAACTTATTTCGTTTTTTACCGGACGCGGCTGAGATGCTCTCTAAACCTTGAAGACTAACTCTACTATGTTCAGGGTGGATCGACGTGGAGGATGCTCCATTGCCTGACAAATAGCCCAATAGAAGCAGTGAAACCAAGGGATAGAATATTGCATTTCTGTACCTAAAAGCATCAGTGTTTCCTGTCAGTTTATCTGACCCTATTTCTGGGTTCTTGTATCTTGGTAGAAACTATGAAGAGCCGCATTTTAATAGCCTCGCTTCTGGGGTCAGTCGGTATCGTTGTAGCGGCTGGTTATGGCCAAGTTGAGACAGATATATGGTGTATTACCTATGAATCTACCTACCTGGTACCGGTTTTCAATCAGGGTTCATTATCGTCGACGAAGGATTCTGGAAGACTTCCCATTCCAATCTCACCATCCTTACGACCTACATTTGCAAACAACACGTCGAACCCTACTCGGAGCGCTCTTAGTAAGACATTCTTGCAGGCTGATTCCTTAGCTTGTATTAACATCACAACAGGTACAGATCTCGTGGATTCGGATACTTCACTCATTGATTCGCAATCGGTTGCGGCTGCTGTGTCTACAAGTTTGGATGTTGCACCGACGGAGGCACAATTCGGCCCAACAACTGAGAATCTTACCGACGAAGGTATTACTTCTTTGATAGCCCTAGATTCAACTGCCACTACAGATACTATCCCAACGACAAGCCTTGCGGCAGCCGAACGATCCGTTATCTTCCAGATTGTGGTCCCTGATAACAACAAGCGCGACATCAACAGAAGATCGACAAGAGCGGGCTTCGTAGGGAACGATAACCCCAAAACCTGTACATTTGCTTCTACCTTTGTTCTTAGTCAAGGTCAGGTCGTCGACAATGGTAGGGTTATTTTCTACTCAGGCGAGAGTTATAAGGAGCTGGCTGGAGGGGATCTTGCGCCCCCCGGCTCTGTAACAGAAACCTTTGAAGATGCCGGCCAGCTTGTTTTTAGGAATACGGCTTTGCCCAACGGCGAAGCGGGTTTCTGCCAGACATCTGACGGCAGGGTTTATATGACATTTTCTGGTGAACCCGCTGGCTGTATGCAAGTCACCCTGGCTGTTTATGATGGTAAGGATACCTGCTACCTTAGTCTCACAAATAGGATGCTAATTGGATTGAAGTTGCGCAATGTCAAAATGGACAGCTCTTGGGCGATACCTTCACTTCGACTGCCCCTATTGGGGAGTCCTCTGAGACAACCGTATCTCAAGAGAACAATTCCGAGGTTACGGCCATCACTGGACATGCAACGGCATCCAGTTCTGGAGCCTTACTTGAGTCGATCAGTTCAGAAGAGTCTACCAACGCGGTCAAGTCAACGGCTTCACTCAGCTCTGCCATTACAACCGCAACCCTTCCAGAATTCCATCCCACGCAGTCTTCTATTTTATCTGAGGACAAAAGTACCGATGAACCTCCATCCAGTAGACAGACCGTGTTCACTGATTCGGAAGATTCGACTTCGTCTGGGAATATTTCTACTGGCTCAACCACTACTGTTAGTGAAGAGGAGACAACTTCGAATGCGTCGGAAAGGACGCCAGAGACTACAAATGACATTCAAACCTCATCTATGGAGAGTACTACTACTACCGATATGGAAACGACAGCTACAGAGGCTACTGTCAATTCCGACACTGTGACAGTATCTGATACCATCACCACCACTAAAGCTGGAAGCACGGCAACAGAGATCACTACAGCTCTTGCCACAACAACCAGCAGCGCTGCAAAACCCTGTTCTGATCTCAAGAGTCCGTACATAGCCATCAGTGGAGACCCTTTCACAATTGCTTGCGGGAAATGCTACTTCGCCATTTCGGCAATCATTGCTCCTTTCACAGCTGAGAGCTTTACTTCTTGCATAGACGCATGCTCTCTGGAGAGCGAATGTGAAGCTGTCGACTATCTGAGAACTCAAAAAGTCTGTTATCTTTTTGCATTCGACGATAGAACCACACTTGGGGACCAACCTAGGTATGATCTTGCATATAAACCGGGTACTGAGCCAGTGCCTACCTAAATCACTGCTATTGATGGCGATACTTCAGCCCGCACAGATCTCGATAACCTGAAGAAAAACTGTAAAGGAATAATTATTAAGAGTTTTAGTTAGACCTCCGAGTTGAACAGCTGTCTTTATAGCTAAATGCATCTTTGTATCATCTCTTGACGTCACATATCAGGCAGTAGTGATTTGTCCGAAGGATTCATGCAGCTTGTCTTGGCAATGTAGTATATTGGCCAGTCAGTTTTGCTGTTGGCACACAGCCCCAACGTAGGGAAATAGCAGGGGCAATAACCGGTTTGTTTCAAAGAAGATCATTACCCGGTCTTGTATTGATGTAGCGCGAGGCAGAACCCACTGCTTATTTATATAGGCATTGGTGCCAAACAGAGCCTTGTTCCTGTCAGATGCTTATTCTCGACATTAGTTCTCACGGCATTTCTCCTGCTCTTTAATAACTTGATACTTCCAACCCAATTGGGGGGTAGGAGCAGTTTCACAACGACTGAAGCGCCAGAATGGCGCGCCACAAAGCAACCCTCATCCTGATGACAGGGAGTCTACTCTTAGGACTAGCGCTCGCTATAGGCCATCACTTATTTTACGATTATTTGAACGATCGAATAGTCCAAAGCCAAAATCAGCAAGAATGGTTTTTACGTATCGGTACTGGAATGGCCTTTCTTGTCAGAACATTATTGTCAGCCGCAATAGGCATTGCATACATACAGATTCTTTGGCGGACGTTGCGATCCAAGTCTGTTACTATCAACGGTATTAATTCACTATTTGGAGTTTCGCATAATGCTTGGGATTTGACCACTTTGGAGTTATGGACTGCTGCGCCGGCTCTTACGATTGTGGCTCTGATAGCTTGGTAAATGAGATATCTGATGTGAATACGATCCATTGCTAACATCTGGAAAGGGCTCTTCCATTAATTGCAGTTATCGCACCAGCCACCTTGAGCATAGAGATATCATCAGAGCCAAATATCACAGTGGTTAACAGGCTTATTCCGAATATCGACTACGATCGAAGTCTTTGGTTTGGTTCATGGCTTGAGGATAGAACTATCTCTCACACGCCCCATATTTCCAGGCTACTCTTACCAGTCGCAACACTAGGGTTTATCCTAAACATAGCCGCTCCGTTTCCCAACTCTTCATACTCAGTTGACTTTTACGGTCCTTCAATCTCATGCGAAACTCCCAAGAACCGCACATTTACAGACAGCATAAACAAGATCATAGCGGATTATTCCAAATTCGATGGGAACGTGACATACGCCGGTTTTGTCCCGTCTTTTCCCTATCCCTATGCTACTTCTCATAACCCTACCAATATCAGAACGCGGGAAGAACATGCTATCGAAGGGCTGTACAGAGTGTTGAATGGGTCCCTAGTTGATTCAGCACCAACTCTTGATACGACTGCTTATTACCCGGATCGAAAATCGGGCGAGACAATGCCCGCTGCATTCTATGTTCTCACACCGAACAAAGTGGGTGGGCAAGCCTCGAACGCGGTGAAATGTGAGCTTTACAATTCGTCATACTCGATCAACTTTACATTCGACAACGGTTTACAAGACATCAAATACAAAATAGAAAAACAGAACGGAGTGTCAATTTTGGATGCTGGAGAATGTCGTTTCAAGAAGCAATTGCCCAGCTGTAATCCTGTCACAGCTTACCTCTCGTTGATGAATGCTATAGGAGCAATGCTTGTAGGTGCAACATGGAACATTGGCAATAACGTTTCTGCAGCACAGCGCACAACAATAGGGATTACTACCCTCATCGAGTCTCCGGATATGCATTCTTTCCATTATGAGAAACCGAAGTCTACGATAAAGTACATGCCTATGGGTGAAACGCTAGAGGAGCTTTTTACAAACGTCACAATAAGTCTCTTCAGCAACTCTGAATTTCTGTAAGTACTGGCCACATCAGATCGGAGCTTTAACTAACAATATGTATCAGGCAAAACAATACTGCAGCATCTTACGGTCCTATTACACGCTTCTCAGCACAGAACGCCTTTTCATATGATCCTCGAAATCTGTTCATCGCATACGGAATAGGCATACTATTTTCGTTCATCGTCGTCATCTATGGACTCTTGTGCATCAAAGCTGCGTCGGCATCGTATAAAGACTCTTTTTCGACAATTTTACGAACAACGAGGAATCATGATCTTGACACTGTTGTCCCCACTGCTGAAACCTCAGGGGCGGAGCCTTTGTCGAAGAATCTTGGCAATGTTCGGCTGATATTGAGACGGCAAGGAACGGGTTTGGAGGGAGATGGTGATAAAGCTACGTTCTTCGGTGTCGATTCAAAACCTGATGATGAGAAGAAGACACGGGAAGTAGCTCCGACTGAGTCTTTGTTGAAGCGGACCGGACAAAGCCAGCATTCAGATACGGATGAGGTACCGACTGTGCAAGAGCGTTCGGATATCAATCTCCGTCAAAATAAGGACAATAATGCAGATGTCGCCTATGTTAACTAGGTAGCAGTTGAGGTTAACGTAAATGAGACTGGAAACAAATGTCTTTCTCTGGGATGATAACCTTGCACAGTGATGGTATCCTTGAGCTTGGGCTTTGACTAAATGGTAGTGTAGTCCCTTCCTGTGGGAAACCCCAGATTTTGCGGATATCAACCCACCAAACTAGCAGAACAATGAACTACGTGAAGGTTCACGCTTCCCCGGATTTTGATATCACTATCAAAGCGTGACTGCGCTTTTAGATTATGAAAGGTGACACTAAACCAGACATTGTTGGGTCGTATATCTCATCATCTTCAATCTTGGCGTTGCAGTGGCCTCAAGTTCTACATCCGAAATGCATAACTGCGGGCGCAAATTATGGAAGTTCGCCGCTTTCAAAGTGTTTGTAGATGCGCCGCCTCTTTGTTAGTGTGGTTTTGTATGGGATGTCGATTGGTAACTATCTCATGCCAAGCCCCCAATGGCCGAGACTATGTTGACAGGCATAATTAGTAGATTTTGGAATGAGGGGAAACCTAGACTGATTGTAGCTGAGATACAACAGCTGAGATTGGAGCTGTACCCCGAAATAAAGTAAAGTTAACATGGACAGTTGAGAAGATAGAGTCTTATCAACCGTTATGTTCAACTACTTTGAAGAAATACACAATCACGAAGCGCGAGGTTATAAAACCTCAAAACAAATGACTGATCAGTGACTCATCAACGGAAACACATAGCCGAAACCACAATTCTAGATCATATGGCAACATGTCACTGCATCAAGATGGATAACCCTTCTCCACGGCGAAAGGTCCAAGTACGCGGGGCAGCCTTCTCTAAACGCCGATCGTCCGACGTTATCTCCACAGCCCACTCGGAACAAGGTTGACCATTTGCTAGAATTCTACTGGCACCAGCGAGATTTAAGCTTATTTCGGTGGATGGTCCGGGGTAGCTTGACAACAACAAGGGATATCAATATCCACAACTTTACAGTATAAGCTAGGGTTGCAGAGATGCAATAGTGTTACGTTGTAAGGATAACATTCCGTTTTATTCCGTGTCAACGAGGATGCTGAACAGCTGCAGCATGGATGCTTTACGAGAAAGAGAGAGATCTTTGGTAGCTATGTTTGTCCGACAGCCTGGTTAACTGCGAGGCGAATGAGGCCTCTGGAGCAGGAAGACAGTCAAGATCAGCACTCAACGTTGCATCGTTTAAAACCGAGGGATTTACCAGTACCCCATTCTTGCTTCTAAATGGAGGATCTGTATCCAGTACTCTTCCAAACAACATCCCTCGTTAAAATAACATAATAATTAAGGTTAGTCTCTTCCCAGGGTGGCATTGACAATAAGCAATCGACTGATTCATGCGGGGGCACAAGGATGCTTCGGCGCATAGATTTACTCGCCGACCCCGAGTCGTGTGACCAATGACGGGGATTCAATGACGGTTGATTTTGCGTCTGAAGCTTGTTCGGCAGCTAAACTTTACAAGGCGGGCCGGAGTGTGTAATCGTAGATCGTAAAGAGCTTGTGGAAAATTGGCATTTGGACCCTGATGCTTGAGTGTACTTGGCGGTGCCTAGAAGACTTGGTATGGAGATATTGACAATGAATGCAATGAATAATCTTTCTGAGGTTATTGATTACATCTCGGTGGTTGGCAATATGCCCTGTACGTCATCAAACACTGCAATGGCAACGCCCGCATCATCACGAACCATCATCCTCACCACGGAAAAGCACAACCTTCTCAAGAGAACATCCCAACTTCCCCTCACCTTTATCGTCTTGGCATTCCCCACAGCAGACACACTCATGATCAGAACAAGTTCAAAGCTCTCACTGTAACACTGACTAGCTCCAACACGACCCTGCTTACCCTCGTTTTCTCGTTACCCCACGGGGAAGCCCCAGTGGAGGCACAACGGTTTGCGACGATCTTGACCACTCAAAGCTGCATTCTTACATTTTTACTTCTCGGATAGAAAAGCGATGACAGTAACTACTCGTAAAATAAATGCTTAAAAAGCCTCGTATCCCCCACTCATGAGGACAACAGTTACAGACACTTGCACGTCTCGTATCTTGCGTTACTCTACTTGTCTCTTAGACAGAACTCTTTATCAAAGCTTTTGCTACTACCTCTTTACTCGTTTCTAATCGAATGGGCTGGAATACTCATGCGTCGGGCACCAATGATCCGCCTGAGGTGCGGAACTGGCGAATCCACCTGATTGCCACGGTGGCTTCCATGTCCGCCCTCGCCAGTGAGTTGAGCTGTGAAGATAGTAAAGATGTGATGCTGACTTGGTACAGTTGGATATGACACTTCTGTTATTGGAGGTACCATGGCATTGACCTCTTTCATGAGGGACTTTGGCCTTGACCTCGTCGAAAAGACACAGCGCGACACCATCCAGGGAAACATTGTATCCACCTTTCAGGTACATCTCTTTTCATCTCTCCACATGTGGTGTAGTTCTGACACACTATTAGGCTGGCTGTTTCTTCGGTGCCCTGTGCACATTCCCCATTGCTGAGAAATGGGGCCGTAGGAAGACCATCATGGCAGCAGCCTGTATCTTCCTCCTCGGCGGCGCTCTCATGACCGCCGCCAACGGTAATCTCAACATGATCTACGCCGGCCGTGCCGTAGCAGGCCTCGGCCTCGGCGCTTCCTCCCTCACTGTCCCTGTCTACATCAGCGAAACTGCCCCTCCGTCCATCCGTGGTCGTCTGATTGGTATTTTCGAAATCGCCTCCCAGGGCGGTGGTATGCTGGGCTTTTGGATCAACTACGCAACCGACCGCACCATCGATGTCAATACCAAGACGCAGTGGATTGTCCCGCTGGGTCTTCAGCTATTGCCCGGTGCTGGTCTTGCGTTGGGTATGCTGTGGTGTCCCGAATCGCCGCGTTGGTTGGCGAGAGGTGACCGCTTTGAGGAAGCTGAGAAGATCCTCTCGCAGATCCGTGGGATGACGCCTGATCATGAGTACATCCGTCGAGAGATGGGTGATATTCGCGCGCAGGTCGAAGAGCGCAGTACCAACAAGATGAGCAAGAAGCAGATGTTTATGAAGCTTTTCCAGAAGGGCGTGCGCAACCGTATGGGAATTGGCATGGCACTCATGTTCTTGCAGAGTTTCACTGGTGTCAACATCATCACTTACTACGCTCCTCGCATTTTTGAGAGTCTTGGTATTCCTGGTACCTCGCTGAAGCTCTTCTCTACTGGATTCTACGGTATTTCCAAGACACTTGGTATGGTCCTGTTTACTTTTTGGGTTGTCGAAAAGGTCGGTCGTCGCAAGGGTCTCATCTGGGGTGCTGCCCTTGGATGTATTCCCATGTTGTATATTGGTGGTTATGTCATGAAGGCCGACCCTGCTGCTGCTGCCGCAGCTGGTGTTGTCAACCGTGATGGTTGGGGATACTTGGCGATTGTTTGTGTGTACATCAACGCTATTATCATCTGCGCGACATGGCAGGGTATCACCTGGACGTATGCATCCGAGATCTTTCCTCTCGACATCCGTATGCTGTGTGTGGCCATTACGACTGCCGATACATGGTTGGGTTCGTTCATCATTGCGCGATCGACGCCTTATATGATTTCCGATCTTGGTTATGGAGCTTACTTCTTCTTTGGCTCGATTCTTGTCTTGATGGGTATTTGGTCACTCTTTTTCGTCCCCGAGACAAAGGGTAAGTTGCAAAAATGCTTCCAGAATTGTTCCATGCTGACTCATTTTCCTTAGGTATTACTCTCGAAGACATGGACGCGCTATTCGCCAAGCCCGTGTACAAGACAGTCTGGGCCCAAATGCGAGGCAAACCAGTCCTGGAAGGAAACGCGGCCAATCGATCCGACTCGCCGTTTGACGAGGACGACGAAAAGGCTCGCGAGCTGAGGATACCTTAGCTGGCTCCCGACCAGGGTTCTTTTGCAGCTGTGCCCTTAGATAACGAAATGCGAAACTAACACGTTATCGGCTGCAGCCACCTGCGTGTCTCTTATCCGTGCTGTGTGACTGGTGACAGTAATCTGACCTGGGTGGTGCTGTGCCTCGTTCCAGAAGAGCTCTAGCTTAACCGAGGCAAGCCAAGAATTAAGTGATGACAGCAGGGCCATAACCATGTCTCTGATCCGAAGACCATCTTTATTTTGACGGCGACTGTGAAAAAGTCCTGCAAATAACCTCAGTCTGTCAGTCACTGTGATCCAACATGTTGCCACGTTTCCCCAGGTCGAGTTTACCCCGCAAACAGGTTCCCCAGACTCGTCGTGTCGGTTTCTGTCCCTTTTCAGATTATTCTTAGTCACGGCAAAAACAAGGTCATGGTTGATTTGTGGCTGCTGGCAGCACAAAAGATCCTCGCACTTCAAGCCAACGGTCAGTGCGGCCGACAGCCAAGACATGCGCCAAGAAGAGAAGGATTAATTGGGAGTCATCTTATTGGGTCAGATGGAAGTGAGCGGTTGGAGATAACCTCGGACCATTCCCCATGTGGTACTCGATGTATCATGTCGGATATTGTCCTTTTCGAACTGTATCATTGCCAAGATCAGCGGTTGTCTTGGCGTTGGATGGTTGGGAACTTGGGGAGTTGGCCAAGAGATAAGAACAAGCGAGTCTTTTTGTCTTGCTTGTGAGGGGGCAGATTGTCAAATCAAATAGAAATTGGAGGCGAAAGGAATGAAGAATGTTTTGTTTTGATTCAAGGTGTCTAATTGTTGATTTTTGAATGCGCCGACAGGCGGGACCTGTTCAGTGGATTTACAGTGAGTGCAGCGCTATAAACGCCCGTTCTACCACCTACCCTATTGGGTGTGCACCATTTTAATTAACCATCCATCGGTAACGCCAGTGAAACGGCTCTATTGCATCGTCATTTCAATATCTTTACATAATAAATTCCACTTCCGACCCGCAAACCCCAGGTTTGGAGAGATACTTTATCTTGAGGTTTATTAACGTTTGCGGTTATCTGAGATGGAGGTGGAGATGGCGATGGTGATGGGGCCATCAAGATAAACAGACCATGTCATGCTATCGAGGCGACAACATACCACGGCCAAGTATATCAGCAAATTGAGCGTCAACGCACATCAACGAATAAAGAGGCAATTCACATGCAAAGACTGTCCTTCTTACGCGCCAAGAGGAACATTAATAAATCTCCTTCCCTTTCCAGAGACTCAGCATCAGCTCTTGGCAGACCCTTTCTCTACAGTGCACTCTCACCGCAGCATAGCCTCCCAAGACGCCGGGTTTTGACAGCTTGATTGCCAAGCTAGGGGGCCAATCTTGGAGATGACTGTCGGGGTAGTTTAGCCAAGGACCCAAATGTAACATGGCAATCACGTATTTAGTCGGTGTTGAGCCGAGATTGAGCGCTTGTCGTCGGTTGTTTTCTACTGCAATAACTGTTCAAGCCCCAGACGTCACTGTCTGTCCCAAGATCAACATAAGCTCGTGATAGCGTTTTAAGCTTGTTGTTTTAGCTTACTCACTAATCCCCGCTAATCCTTTGTCTCTCCTGTACTGTATCCGTACCTAACCCATCGCATGCTTATTGCACGGTAGACATGACATGGGGGGCGCGCCAAGACGGAGGGCCATCCGCGCATCCTCCAACCGAAAACGATCGATCTTTTGCACCTTCCATTCATGGTATCATGTCCGTTGGAGCAGGCGAGACAAAGTTGTACTGTAGGGAAGGAATCGAGGAATGCATCACGCGTTGCCCACTAAGAAGTGCGGGGAGGAGACCAATCACTAAAGCCGAAAGCCAATGCTCTGGATGACAGTGAATAAAGCTGGGGAATTAATTTAACGGGTGACCGGTTAAGATTAGGCGAGGCAGATATTCAGCACGGGCCAGGTGCAGCTTCCGCTTGTGCCTACCCGCTCTGTATTTACACCATCAACACTGATGAATCCAGTCAACAAGGAGACTCGATATGCCCTCATGTGCTATAATAATTATAGACAATAAAAGATGCGTGCCTATATCTTTATCCCTGTATACCAAGGCTTGTCTTAAACTCCAACTGCCAAATCCTCATCTACCCTTCATCTAGAACTACTTGGCAGCTTCCTTCTACTACTCTTGGCCACCACTTCAGAGGCGTCCCGATGCAACTGATGCTTATCGCGTCTTGGCAAACAAAGAGACGAGACAACTCTTTCCCTTTCCTGCCCACACCCTCTGTAGTTAATTCCCATCTCCTGCCTTTTTTGCCATCGCGCCAACTGTACCACAGAGAGGGGACCTTCTCTCCTTCCCCGAGACAACATAAAAACTGTCCCACCTCCCACGCTTCACTCTCCCCTTGTCAGGTCGCAATTCTTTAATCTTTTCCCTTTCCCAATACAAAGGGTCAACTCTTCTATTCTGATCTGCCTTTTTGATCTTTGCCCCAGAGAGATCAACCACCACCATGACGTCCAAGGAGGAAAAGGTCGACATTGGCACTCACACGCCGCCGTCGCACGAGGTCGCGCCCGGACACCAAAAGGATGTCTTCACTGGCGACATTGAGGGTGTTCGCGAAGATTTTCGCGAGGATGACTTCATGACCCGTAACGGTCTGAACCTCAAGTCCTTCCAGCGCCGTACGTTCTACCCTACCTCTCGCTAGCTTCAATCGCAACGCGCCTAACATTTACTCTCTACAGGTGACTACGGTACCGGTGTCGTCGAACTCGATCGCTCCATGAAGAAGCGCCATCTCCACATGATTGCCATTGGAGGTTCTATCGGTGCTGGTTTCTTTGTCGGTTCCGGTGGTGCCTTCACCAAGGGTGGCCCCGGCGCTGTCCTCATCTGCTTCATGATCGCCGGTGTCATGATCTTCAACGTCGTCCACGCTCTCGGTGAGCTCGCTGTCATGTACCCTGTCTCTGGTGGTTTCTATACCTACTCTACTCGCTTCATTGATCCTTCCTGGGGTTTTGCCATGGGTTGGAACTACGTTCGTACCTCATCGCATCTGGAATACGCGCAATACTAACCGTCGCAGGTCTTTCAATGGGTCATCGTCTTACCACTCGAGTTAACCGTCGCATCTTTCACTGTGCAATACTGGAATCCAAACATCAATGAAGGTATTTGGATCACCGTCTTCTGGCTGTTCATCATCTTCATCAACGTCTTTGGTACACTTGGTTACGCCGAGGAGGAGTTTTGGAGTTCTTGCTTCAAGCTCGCCGCCATTATCATCTTCATGATTGTCGCCGTCGTCCTCATCTGCGGTGGTGGCCCCTCTCGTGGTAACTTTAGCACCTACCAGGGTGCCAAGCTCTGGTACGACCCTGGCGCCTTTCAGAACGGTAGCCGTGGTTTCTGTGCCGTCTTTGTTACCGCTGCCTTCTCTTTCGCAGGTACTGAGCTTGTTGGTCTTGCTGCTGCTGAGTCTCGCAACCCCGCCAAGGCCCTTCCCGGTGCTATCAAGCAGGTCTTCTGGCGAATCACCCTGTAAGTATACATCTCACCATCACGCCATTGTGCCCAGCGTACTGATATCTTATAGCTTCTACATTGTTGGTCTCACCCTCGTCGGCATGCTCGTCAGCTCCACCGATGACCGTCTCCTCAACAGTGCCAACCCATACAAGGATGGTGTCTCTCCCTTCGTTCTGGCTGCTCTTGATGCTGGTCTCAACGGTTACGACGACTTCATGAACTTGGTCATCTGTGTTTCCGTCGTCTCCATCGGTGTCTCTTGTGTCTACGGTGGATCCCGTACTCTTACTGCCCTTGCTGAGCAGGACTACGCTCCCAAGTGCTTCACTTACATTGATCGCTCCGGACGTCCTCTCATGTCTGTCATTTTTAACCTGGCTTGGGGTGCTCTCGCATACATCGTCCTGGCCTCTTCCGGTGGTCTTGTCTTTGACTGGCTCCTTGCTGTCTCTGCCCTTGCCGCTCTCTTCACCTGGGGCTCCATCTGTGCTGTAAGTTTGATCGCATCTATCGTCTGTTTGTAACAGAAATTAACTTTCGCACTCAGTGTCACATTCGTTTCCGCTCTGCTTGGAAGCGTCAAGGCCGTACCCTCGACCAGATCCCCTTCCATGCTGCTGGCGGTGTCTACGGTTCTTGGTTGGGTCTTACCCTCTGCTTCGTCATTCTCGGCTGCCAGCTCTACGTCGCCGTCTGCCCTCCCTTCAAGGAGGGTTACGGTAACGCCGAGGATTTTTTCATGGCTTGCCTTGCCATCCCTGTCGTCCTTGTCTTCTGGATCATCGGCTATATCTGGAAGCGACCTCAGTGGCTCACCATTGACAAGATCGATCTCGACACTGGTCTCCGTGAGCATGACTGGGATGAGATCAATGCTTACCGTGCCAAGGTTGCTTCTTGGCCCGCTTGGCGCAGGGCCCTCAACAAGTTCATGTAAGGAGAGTAAATGCTTTCCTTTATGAACTTTGTCACAATATACTCGCTATTGTACTTGATTCCTCTTTTGAGGATTGCTACTTTATACCCCGTTAATATACTGGTTCATCTTCTATATGTCATCTGCTCTAATTAAATCTCTACGTGATTGATAATAATGAGGCTTGTATGTACTTCTGTTTCGTCTTCTCATAAATGTTGACCTACATCGTCTGACGGTATATCGCTTGTTGATTTTACCTATTTTAATATCTAGACTTGTCATTAGTAAATTTTACCCACGCGACATGAGGTATCACTCTCTTTTGTTTATGATGAGTAAATCGAAATCTCATATAAATCAGTATCCCGAAAAATACTGTCATATACCACTTAACTCGGAGACGAAACTCAAGCACACCAAAATACATTTCCATTTCTAGAGCTGAGGTCCTGCCGCTCTAAGCTGAGTTGATGCTGAGGTTGGGCTGAGGGGGGCTGAGCATGGGCCGAGGTGCCTAAGCAGGCCCATTTTTGGGATCGCATACCCGGGTCAAGATCCGCGGGGGACCACATCTGGGATCATATCCCTATTTTGGGCCCCGGTTGGACTTTCCCACGTCAAGGAATCTGGCCTGCATGAACCCATCTCATAAGAGATCTCTGTATTCGACGCCGTCACTGCTTAGACTATTTCCTAATAACTCTTTTAATATTAACCCGACTTGATCGCTATAATTGTTATTGAGTTTTGAGCCTTAGCACTACAGTACCATTTGTAAGGAAAGGAACTATAAGTTAATTTCTCTACCCAATTTCTAATAGCTAGCCTGCCTTAACTATAAGGTGTCCTAGTTTTATATGCACTATAGACAAAGCAAGATGCACAGATCTGCTAGCATAATTATTAGCACAAGGTAAACCTAGTAAGTCCCATCCCTCCACTAACGTCCGCGCCTTATACACTACATGTTGCCTATATTAGCAGTAGTACTAAGAAAGTATTAATTCAAATTCAGGGGCGGGGCAAATTCTGCATCCCCATTACTGCCTGGAGGCAAACCTTTCATCGACCTGAGATTCAGGGCTGTATAAGAGGCTGACTTATGATCCCTTGATGCATATCACTTTCTCAATGAAGAAGGTAATGAAGACAACTATGCAGGTATCTCGGCAACCCGCGGACGAATTTACACCTGTTGCAAAGCATGAAGTCTTCTCAAGAGAGAAAAATTAGAATACCTAGCTTGCGACAGCATACAGTATGGCGAAGCAAGGTCGCAAAGCTCAAAAAGACGGTCTTTGCCTGTGGTCAGCGAGCGGATTTGCCGCTCGTCTTCCAACCTTTCAAGCTCAGTAGGACTTACCCGGGGATAGAACATCTTAAGCAAAGCCCGGATACAGGTATCGCATTGATGAGCGTTATCTGTTGCGAAAAGCTCGATCTTCTTTTCTAGGCCATATTTCTGGATGACCTTGGCCATCAAGATGGCTTGATCCTCGCCACCATGACTGCCAGAGAGCTTCTCTAGGCTGAGAAGGCGGAATTGTGGTCTCTTGGCTATGTCAGCATAGTACGCTATCACCAAAAGGGTAGCAATACCATTAGGCGAAATCCACATGTCAAAGGAGATATGAACATTCGACAAAGCCTTATTCATCTCAGTATCCTCGTGTGTTCTTCGAATTATTGTAAGATCCACCTTCATACGGTGTTTCCCGACATCGGTAAAACTTCGTTAACAAACTGGTCCTCTATGAAGGCAGGAAGCTGCCGAAATAGCTTGTGCTCAACGCCGTAGAGAGGGATATTGGCATCCATAATCCAGCCGAGAAGAAGCCGCTTGAAGATGTCGGCTTTATTTTCAAATAGAAAAGATCCATACTCCAACTGCGTAAAAAAAGGCACAACCTTATGCAGGAGTAGTCTTATCTTAATTTCTTTCTCTTTAAAACCTTACTAAAATATTGAGCTTATTGACATGTTTCTAACTTAAGATGCTCTATTGCAGTCTTCTGCTTAGAACTTTCTTAAATTAAATTGCGGAAGTATATTAGTGCCATACTGCTCTGGGTTTTAACAATGCAGACTCTTGTCCTGATGCTCCTTGTTACGACCTAACTAATCCCTACACACGTGAGATAATGTACCTACTACTTTCCGCCTATGAGGATAGACCTATCCTACATAAGTCGAACGGACCCCGTTCGACTTACCTGACAAATAGAGTCAAACTGACCTCGTTTGCCTTATATAATAATCGAATAGAGTTAAACCGACCTCATTCGACCTATATAATACCTAAGTATATATACCTTTAGTTAGCACTAATTAATATAATTAGCTTATGTTATAACCTAACAGATGACTATGCAGGCCCCATTATGTTTCTCCAATCATGACACTTGTCACCCCTACTAGATTAGTCAGACCGTGAGCCGCCAGGATCTGCGACTCACGGCTTACAAATAGACTCACGATGTGAGCCCTAAACTCACGACGTAAGCCGGGAACTCATGCCGTAAGCCTCTCACGAAACTATAAGCCTTCCTAAGTATATATATATCTATCTTTAGCATTAGATAGAACTTAGCTCACCAGCTATCAATAAAACCTCTTTACCTAAGTACGCCTTACCCGCTTTACTTACTATTAAGAAATGTGATACTTCGCCTTTGCTCAGTGTATAACGCCCTATGACTCTGCAAATATAAACCAGTATGGACTAGTTTACCTATTTAGAAACCCAACCGTCACAGCTTACTAGCTATTAATAAGACTTCTTTACCTAAATACGCTTAATTTACTCTATTTACTATTAAGAGATATAATACTTTACTATTACTTAATAATGCCTTATATATCTATTAATATAAACTTAATATAAATTAGTTTATCTTTTAGAAATCTTATCTATTATATATTAATAGCTCTTATTTAGACTTGTAACAGTTACACCCAACCGTTAGGCCACAGGGCAAAAGATCGGGCTATAATCACTACACGAGCGATTATAGTGGTGCTTACAGCTGCCTATAGAAGCCTTATAGCGCTATTACGGTGACCAATTGTAACAGAAGTACCTTAGGCATCAGGGCCCCCATCTCGCAGAAGCAACGGCAGATGCGGCAGCATAGCCATATATGCGGCTTCGTCTCCTACCGTGCTACTACCATATCCCGAGTCGAGCATGGCTTGTGTGACGGGTGTGGTTTCCAAGGGATAAACTAGTCCGTACTAGGTTTATGTTGGCAGATACGTAAGGCGTTACCGAGCAATAGTGAAGTGTCACGTCTCTTGATAGTGAATAGAGCGGGTTAGGCGTATTCAGGTAAAGAAGTCTTATTGATAGCTAGTGAGCTAGGTTCTATCTAATGCTAAGAGAGTGTCCTATATATACTAGTCCAAGGTACAAGACAATAGGTATTGGCTTGTATCTATCGTGGACCGAGGGTCAAGCATATCGGTCCTGGACCGTGGTGTAGTTCCTTCGGTCCTGAGCTGATTGGTGCATAGGGATGAAAAGGTGGGTCTTCGTGAGGACCGAGAGTTTGACGATTCGGTCCTGCGGTGATTGGTCCATAAAGGAAAGGAAAAGTGGGGGCTTGCAAAAGTGAAAAGTGGGGTACGCCTGACCTCGTCATTTAGGTCGTAACAGCTTGGAAGTAAGCTGCGTGAGCGGTTATTAGTCCTTTACCACCAGTCATGTAACTAGGTTTGCTGAATATTTGGGGCTTTTAGGTTTCATCGTCGATGTGTTCGTCGTGATCGTTTTACATGGCAGCCTTACCCTTACCCTTGCCATTATTATTTGGCAGATCTAGATTTATTCTAGACATATCCGCCAGAGCAGTGGCTTATTACTGAATAGGCGGTTACTGGACAGTTTCGACAGGGAGGAACATCAAACTTATCACCGTGTGAGTTAACAATCACAAGAGTCGGCAATCAACAAAGTAACAAGATTGAAATTCTCATAGCACACGAGGTAACAAGACAGTATTAGCTCACCTGGCCTTTTTCAGCTTAGCTACCTCACAGTACTTATAGGGATCAGATCGTGAAATAGTTGGGCCCATCAGAACCCCTGGACCGCATCTGTAGCTTCTGCATGGCCAACGACTCTGTCACCTTGGCCTATCCTTGATAGAATTAGAACTTAGTGCTTTGTACTCTCAATATGTGAGTTGCTTGCTCTCGCCTCCTGGTCTCAGAGCTGCCTACAAAATGAAATCATAAGCGATAGCAACGGCTAAACATAATAAAAAAGGCCAGAATTGAAAAGAATCTGATTCAATCATATCATTGTTTTGTTGAGCTAGTCACTATACCCTGACATTGAACTTAGAGTAAAACTCTGGCTTTTGTAATGAGACCAAGCGACTTGAGTTCCCCAAACTTCGCCTCTGTTAAATGCCCATAAGATGAGGCCCTCGAATGCTTCCACATGTCCTCCTGCGTCTCCTCTGTCCTTTCCGGAATCGAGAATAAAGCCGGAAACAGACAAATCTTGAGTCCATTAAGTTCCGCTGCCGGGGGTCTAGATTGCAATAAATCGCATTCCATCATCTCTGGATCAAACGGAGTGCCTGGTTTGAAGAAAAAGTATTTAAACCTTCTTAACGACAGCCTAAGCTCCAGCTTAATACTTAACGCCCTGGACAGATCGTTCTCTAGATCTGTAACAACTTTGTCTTCTTCTTCAGAGAGACCGCGTGGCGAGCGATCAGTCGACAAACGATTGGCTATATCGTGAACTCCAGGGGGGATAAAAGAATCTAGGCTCTGTAGTACTAAATCACACAGCGAACTTGTCTTTTCTGACATCAGATGTTTTCGAAGGTCAGATTTACAAAGAAGCGACTTTGTTGCAACCAGGTCAAACTTTTGCAAAAGTTTGCCTTCGACTGATTTCAGGGGGTTAGTCAGAGTCAATATGGAACGTAGAATGGCCTCACATGATGTTGCTAGAAGTCTTCGGTACTCCTGCAAAAGTGGCGATTCGATACCCAATATATCTGGGAAATCAGACTCAAAGACAAGCTCGAAGAACCCTGCTGCCAACAAACAACCTAAAAGCTCAGACTTTGGGATATCTGCTTCCTGCGCATATGCAAGAAGGCCATCCATATCAGTCCCAATCAGTCGCCTGGCCCAGCTCTGGGATAACTCTGAAAACTCGGATCCTGGCTCGGGTAGATTCTCTTTTGGGTCCAATTCGCATATCTGTGAAGCTGTATCAAGGACATTCTGATTAAGGCCGTAACACTCTTCCTTGAGGGAGATATTTGCAAATGCAAGGCAGTCAGTCTCCAACGCGCTGAAGCCATCTAGAAGATCGTCCCGGGCCTCAAGTTTGCGCTTGAGGTTAGATATATTTCTTCTTAAATGCATTTGTTCCGCGACCGGAGTCCTTTGAATCTCAAATAACTCATTGATTTCGTTTTGCAGTTCGGATACTTGGTTCATCAGTGTCGCCACACATCCTTTCTGTTTTAGTAACTCAACCTCAGCCTTTCGTAACCTTGCCAGTGTCGATGGGGGCGTAGAAGCAGGTGGTGTATCTGAAATCGCCTCCTCTTGAGAGTCAGGGAAATTGGCTCCGAATTTGAACTCTATTTCTGATGACGTAGGCGAAGGGATCGAGCTCAGTTCAGAGTCGGTCTCACTTTTAATGTCACATAAATTCTCTCCTCCTGCCAGCTCATCTTCGCTCTGATGACCTTGTGGATCCTGCCGTACTGACTCGAAAGGGGCATTTGACTTTCTCTATATTATGCATCAGTTGAGGTTCCGTTTCTTAACCAATCAGCATTTGCAACGACTCACTTTGAGCTCCGGCTTTTTTGGGACTCTTTTTGGGGTCGAAGTCTGTGAAGATGGCGCTAATGCCTCCCTTTGGCTGGTGGCTCGGGTTGCTGACAGTGTACGTGACCGTGTAGCAATAGCTGCTGATTGACTGCGTAGGCGACGGGCTTCTTGCGGAGGGTCCATCCTAGAGAGTATTTGCATAAGATAGATATTTTCCCCTTCAAGCGGTCGAAGGCCCGCTGTTCCAAGCGAAAACATATCATCAAACTTTTTGCATAATCCCCGTTTGTCCCACTCCCTTCTCAGTTTGTCGCGAATCTGTCGCTGTGTGAAATCTTTGCCTGTAGTACTTCTTAGGTAGTCGATGGCGGTGTCTTCGAAATGCCTGCCGTATTGAACGCACCAATTGAGATACGCTAGAAGTTCGAGACGATCATTGTCGCTCCACACGATCCGGTTATTTGGCTTGGCCTGCGCAGCCCGTCTCGCCTTTCTGTTTCTCTTTCCAGCCATGGTTCTCTGTCAACGTGAATAAAACTCTGTTTTGCCTGGCTCAGGTAAAGGTGTCAATGTTAAAGTGTTGGTTGGCCCCTGTCATGCAAGCTGCGCACAAGTGATGTGACGCGTTCGCCGTCCAATCAGAGAGACAAGACAATATCACTCTGCATATCTAGCCAACCAACAACACGTCGTAATTGGACAACACGTACCAGACGCGCCCTCGTGTATATGTTTTTCTGCCTTGCTGCCTGTTGAAATGGTTCGCAATCATGCTCTGAGGCTGAGAAAAGGAGAAGGCCAGGATAAATACCCGTTCCCCTGCCATGAATGAGTTCCGGTCGCTCATTACTTCTCGATCTGAACCGCGAACCTGATCATGACGTTCTCAAGGGCCTCTACCATGACCCTTGGTCGGGAAAACCTATCCAGTCACCAACCACAGCATGAAGAACGCGATGGCCCCATTAATCTTGGCCTTTTAAATGGGGCCGACTCACAGTCCTTGGAAAAACGCCTCATAATTGCAATCGACTTTGGAACAACCTACTCTTCCGTTTCCTATGTCGAAATACCGGAAGACTGCCCTTCTGATTCCGTTGACTCAAGGTCTATTTGTTCGATTGCAAGATACCCTGAGTCTACCGATTTTAATTCTGATGATCGAATGCTCAGGGAAGTCCCTAGCGAAGTCATATATCCCTTGGATCGTCACTTTCGCGATCGGCATGCCCTTATTCGTTCCCAGGAAGGTCTTGGAAACGAACCTGGCGATGAAGATCAGGAAGAGAGCATTCCAGATGTGACCAATAATGGGCTTCGAGATGTGGAGCCCCTTGATGACGATGGAGACACCACAATGGATATGGACGTTTCTGGCCAGTTTCACTGGGGCTATGGGGTTCACGAGCTTCGGGCTATCCCAGCCATGCACTCCGATCCCACCAACCTACCGCTGTCTAGATTCAAGCTCTTGCTTGACGATAGCCCAATGACTGCAAAAGTCAGACAGGGACTCAATATACCTCTTGATAAGCTCAAAAGTAGAAAAGTGGTCGACGGTCCTCTCCATGTCATCGCTGACTATCTGACCTACCTTCTGGACCATACCCGATCTGAGCTACGTAGCCTGGGCTACCAAGACAGCTGCCCCAAAGAAATGGTTCTGTGCGTTCCTGCTATATGGAGCCAGCAGGCTTGCAGGGATATGCAGAAGTGTCTCGCGGTGGCTATGAAGGGGGCTAACTTCCGAGGCGCTGATGTCCAGAACAACAGTATCGAGAACTTGTTCATAGTATCCGAGCCAGAGGCAGCAGCAGCATACATGTTGGACAATTCGCCTGAGATTAGGGTATGATGCTTGTTAAATTTGAGATTCATGTTGGCTGATGGAATTATTAGTTTGGCCAGACTTTTGTTCTCCTCGATGCAGGCATGGGCTTATGAAATCTCCTATCTGGCTCCAGCTAACTGGTTACAGGAGGAGGTACAGTCGACGCAAATACCTATCGAGTCAGCAATGAGGAACCTCTCCGATTGGAACACGAAATAGTTCCACCAGGTGGTATTGTTGTCGAATTCAGAATGTTGTTAATAAGCTTACGTATGGTTAGGCGGCCTTCATGGATCAAGTTACCTCAACGAAGACTTCAAGGAATACCTTTCGGAACTCCTTTCTGAAGAGAAATACCTGGAAAGGGGTGCTCAAACCATTGACGGTATCATTGAGCAAATAATGATTCAACAGTTCGAGCCCAGAATTAAGCGCAATTTTAATGTCTTCCAACGTTCTACTACCAAGCGTTTCGCTGTAGATGGGGGACTCCGAGATAATCCTGACAAAGGCTTTCAAAGGGGTTATATCCAGATGTCGACGTATGTTTGCTGAATCTTGCTAAAGGCCATGAGAAAAGGCTAACGAGACGTTAGGTCTGTAATTAAAAGGATATTCATGAAACATCTGGAGGCCATTTTTGAAATTGTGAGAAGCCAACTGGATGCAGCTTTGTCTAGCGGCTGTAAAGTAGAGGTTAGTCATCTGGACTCTGTAAAGACTATAACCCGTGGCCAGGAACCTATCTAACGCATGGCTTTTTTCAGAAAGTTGTTCTCATTGGAGGTTTTGGAGCCTCAATCTCCCTTCGAGATTACCTCGAAAAACGTCTCGCAGAATACTCGCAGCAGAACAACTGTCACGTCAAGTTACTGCGTCCTAGGGATAGGTTTGTCGAACCGGCTAATTGTAACTGTGTCAACGACTAAACTCCTCTGCACAGAATCCAACTCGTTAATGCTGTATCAGCAGGGGCCGTACTCCGGGCCATGAACAAGAATAATGGACCAGAAAGGATTGCTCGTTCCAGCTATGGCATTCTACGAGCGGAACCGTTCGGAGAACACCCAGAGCATGAAGGAATGAAACCATCTTATGATAAACATGACGGCCTGCCTTATATTAAGAAAACAATAGATTGGGTTCTGAAATTGGTACAGCTGTTCTTATTATCCTTCGCGAATCACAGCTAACATATAAAAAATAGGGCCTGCCTGTTCCTTCGGTCTGGAACTGTGAACCATTTACCTGCAGTCACACTTTTGACGTTTGGCCAATACGGCCCCTGATTTGCAGAGAGATCTTGTATGTGTCAGATCACTCGACACTGTCGCACTATAGACTTTCTCATCATAACAACACGGGTAAGAAGATACGCTAGAACTACTGGACAAGCTGACAAATCGTTTGACTAGGCGCACAAAAGGTCGGGGAGATCGTGGTAGACTTCTCTGACCTGCGAGAAAAGGGCCTCAAGCCCGTGGAGCCGGTTATTTATGAAGATGGTCGAACAGTTGGAAAAAAGCACTACAGGGTCAACTTCACCATGGTGATACAAGTGGTAGACCGTGACTTAAGATGTAAGTTCGAGCCGAAAGACTTCCTGATCATTCTGAAAGACAGGTTTCTGACGATTTTTTTAATACCGATAGGCTATGCTATTTACAATCAACAAGTCAAGAAGAAGTGTCGCATCAATATTTCATCTGGTTTCAGGCCCGGTGTTAGGTAGACAGACATAACCGAAAGGCTTGATGGTTTGGGTTTACTAGCAGCTAGGGAGATCGGATAAGGAAACTAGCGGATGTCTCCAGAAGAAAGATAGCTACAGAGATATTAGCTTACAATACCTATGCTGTTATAAGATCCGTTTTCCATAAGTTTCCCTTCTCAGTTATGCCCCGGTCAGGATGGAAGAATGGGAGGTAAGCTTGCAAAAGTCAACAGGTGCAGGTGATACCATAAGCAATCCTCAGCTGAGCGGATTTCTGCGTGAAGGAGAGATGAATCAGCTTGTGCGTCAACATATCTCCCCACCATGTCTTCTTCAGACAGCAATGGCCCAGATCCAGTTGACCTCGCCAGCAACATCGGCACCTGGGTTGCTGCTGGAGTTTTGTTAAGGGATCAAAAATCGGAATCTTGATACCAAAAAGGTGGCCGGAGGTTGACCTCGATTGGGGTCGCTGTAACGTTTGTTGAGTGAGAATAGATGGCGTAGAGTGAGGAGAGCTGAGTGGGGTTGGTGGGGGACTGAGGGAGGGCTGATGAGTAGCCATAAAAGCGGCAGCAAGTGTCACTTGACTTTCGTCTCCGAATACCATTGTAATATCTAAACAACCCATAGCTGACGTCGAGTAAGAACATATCAAATATTTATCATTTCATGATGCTATTGTAACCATTTTTGCTATTTAAACTATATATGACGACTATCAAACGAATGGGAGAATTACATGACTAGCATTCTCACCACCCAAGTGAACATTATGCGTTCCCTTGTTGTCGTTATGCTCCAAACTTCCAAAATTGCTTACTCCCAAGTTTCGGCCGCAAACAATAGCTCGAATCGACTCGCCTGCTTCATACTCGATACCCATCGCCCAGATACCGATATCCAATCTGACAATATCGCCAGGGGTGATCTTCTCTTCCTTTTCATGGGGGTGGAAAGGCCAGTGCGGGTGCATGCTCTTGCTCTCGTCAATCTCACGGTGGGATGCTCGGAGAACGCCCATTGGGCCACGATAAATCACAACTTCGATCTTCTCCTTGTCGTCCATCTCTTCAAATGATTGTTTGGGGATGCCCTTCCAGGGAATGTTGAGGTTAAGCATGACCTCTCCGTTGGCATCGAGTTTCTCGAGCAGGACATAGACATCCATGTCATTGTAGTCGGGACAAGACATGTATACCACAGCTTTAGGCATACCGACCAATCGTGTTGTCTTATCGAAGCGGTGTGTAAAGCTGACTCTATCATCGGTTTCAGACTTGTAGCCCAGGGATGATGAGTCGGCGGGCTTGTTGGGGGAGAGTGATCCTTCTTTTGTGAAGTAAAGCTTCTTGTAGTCTGTTCTTGGGATGGGAAAGTCCTCCTCGACAATATTTTCATATGACTGAGGTTCCTTCTTACCAAACCTCAACACAGCCATGCGTACTTGCGGTGTACTATCCCAACCATTCTTCTTGCCTTTGAGGAAATAGTCAAAGAAGTCCAGCAACTCTGGGTTGGCTTGCTCGTTGCCCCAGATATCATACCACTCTTGCCAAGGGTGCCATCGGAGCCACTTGTGGGGTGTATCAACTTCAAGATAACCTCGAATGGCGCCCATGCCGTGCATGGTGTTTGTCCAGGTTCCGGTGATGTAAGTTGGGATATTGATTTTCTTCATGTCTGGGCGCTTATCATTCCACCAGTCGTTGGCGAGAGGATGCTTCTTGAACATTTCTCGGAAACTCTCGATTCCTTTATGGCCTTGGAGCATGTACTTGACGATAAGCTTGTCGAAGAGATCGCCGGCGTAAATACCACCGCGGGCGAATTGCTCACGGTATAAATCACCGCAGCCTTCCCAGGGAGCAATGGCCTTGAGACTCGGGGGTCGTAGAGCGGCGATGAACCACTGGATGATGGCGAGATGTGAGTTACCGGCGAGACCGACTGAGCCGTTGCACCACGGTAGCTTGGCTATGCTCTCAATGCTATCGTAGCCATCTTCGGCTTCTTGAGTTCCCATGATGGCCATCACACCTTCACTGTCTCCTGACCCGCGAGAGTCAATGTTGACAATGGCATAACCACGAGGAACCCAATCATTGGGGTCAGGTGCCTCGAATTTCTCAAGACCAGATAGTGTCTTGGGGGGAATACCCAAGTTCCAAGGCACCATGAGGCTTAAAGACATGAGACCATTGAACTTCTTTCCAAAAGGCGACCAGCAGATAATCGCAGGCACAGGCTCATCACTCTGTGGTGGGCGATAGATATCAGCATATAGTGTAACACCATCTCTCATCTTGAAAGCAACATCGTGTTCAGCGAGTATATCGCAATTGAGAGGCTTTGCATCTGGATGATCGAATTTCCAGCCTTTTGGAAGAGTTTCTGTGTGTGGGTTGAGGCCGACATAACCGCCTTGACCAGCTTTTGGGGGATTGATGTGTTCGATTGGGACTTCGAAGGGGAGGGGAGGGAGAGGCATGATGTGTGTGTGTTTGATATGACGAGGATGTTATTGGTGAGATGTTGTTGTATTCGGAATGACCAGGTCTATTATAGCATGGTATATAGTCCTTCTGAAGCTTCGAGATAGTATGTAATTGTGATGCCGAGGTCGTGAACCGGTGGCCCATCGGCCCCGCTTATTGTTGCTCGGGGTAAGACCAGGCGAGCGGCTCGGTATCGGAGTCTGGGGTAGACAAGATTCCGAGCCGAAGCGATCTCACTCCGGAATCAAATCATCGCAAACAGCAAATTCCGATTAGCCAGAGTATCGACTGAAGGAAGGATAAGTATCCAACATTGAACATGCGAAATAATCATTTCTCAACAGTCAATCACTGCAACACAATCCAACAAGTTTAGCATCATCAACTTTGACTTGTTTAAACTTCTTCATTTTAGCTTCTGTTTTATCCCATCTATCACAATGGTTGCCAACACAGAGCCCGCCAGTTACCAAGCCGCCAGCGCTTCTCTCAAGCTTGACAACCCCACAACCAGCAAGCCCCGTCAGGCCAAGCCTGCAGGTCCCCGCAAGCTCTTTTCTGATCTCAACGCTACCTATGGCGATTGGCGCGATGACCTCCAAAGAGATGGTTACGCCGTTGTCAAGGGTGCTATCCCTAAGGAACGAGCTGACCAGTATGGAGAAGAGATGATGTCTTTTCTTGAGAACTTGTAAGTACTTCAAGCACCGCCTTGATGTATTCAATCACTAACATTTTGTTAGCAACGGTGGTATGGGCTTTAAGCGCGATGATCCTAGCACTGTTAAGAATGAGACTCTGCCCGTAATCACTGAAAAGGGCATGATCACCGGCTATGGTGTTGCTCATGAGAGCTTCACCTGGGGCATCCGTCAAGAACCAGGCGTTGTCGAAGCCTTTGAGAAGGTCTACGACACAAAGGATCTCATCGTCTCTTTTGACGCCATCAACACTTCCTTCCCCAACCGCAAAGACGTGAAGCTCAACAAGCCCTGGCCCCACCAAGATCAAGATCCTCTCAAGCCTGGTTTCCGCTGCTTGCAAGGTCTCGTCAACATCCTCCCCAACGGAGACAAGGATGGCGGTCTCATCGTCTGCAAGGGCGCCCACCTCCTAAGCGAAGAGTTCCACGAGGACTTTAAGAATGAAGAGAACAGAATCTGGGCTTGGACGAAGGAGTGGTACGGCTTTACCGAGGAGGGTATGGAGTGGCTCAAGAACAAGGGCTGCGAATGGGTAAAGATCAACGCAGAGCCTGGCGATCTTTTGGTTTGGGATAGTCGCACACCTCACTACAACGTCAGTCCTGAAGGAAACACGCCTCGTTTCTGCACTTATACGTGCTACATGCCTGCGGCCGATGCTACACAGGAGGACTTGATCAGGAAGAAGGGTGCTTTTGAGAACTTGCAGAGCACGACCCATTGGCCTAATGCTATGCATGTTGGTGGAATTCCTGTTTTGCGCGATGGAAAGCCTTGTCCTTATAACACCAACAAGCCAAGGGAGGCGCCGAAGCTTACGGAGAGGGGTTTTGAGTTGACGGGCATTCCATACATTGCTGCATGAGTAGGATCTTAGTGGAAAGATGAATTTTATTGCTTTTGAGATTGTTACATAGCAGATTGAATTGAATGAGGTTTATGCATAAATACCAACAGTGCAAAAGATCGTGACAGACGTGATCCTATGTACCTAGTTCCTTCTCCTGAATTGGCCAGAAATCAGCAACACAAGTCAGGAGAAGAAACAAGGAACTGTTCGGCGTTACTTGATGATTAAAGACAAACTTCACATTGAGTCTCGGAGTCAACAGACTTTTTGAAGATTGTATGGTTCAACGTTCTCGTTTCCAGCTGGCCCTACTCGCATGCCTTCCCTGAGTCAATCTGCCCAGGCCCAATTGAAGCTTATAATTACAATGCAACTCACAGCAAATTATTAGTATATCATCAAATTGCAACAAAGCTCGTCAGTTATTACTAGAGTTCTATGCTCATGCCCTCTTCCGTAGGATACATACTTGACTCATTCTCCAACCTCTGCAACAAATTCTCAAAATCAGCCCAGTCGCATCCAATCTCATCAGGTAGCATGGGTATGTTGAAAGGTTGCCCTGAAAATGGATCCAGAATACCGCCATCCATGCTCAAGTTCACCGGATTCAAGATGGAAGAATCGGACGGATCTAAAGATTGGGAAAAGTTCATATTGTTGGATTGCTGCGCCATGTTTGTGTCATCTTGCTGAGAAAAACAAGGACCTGATGTGGAATTGGAGTTGTTTTGGTCGGCATCCATTGAAGTTGTCGTTGGCTTCATCGCTTCTTGCACAACGCGGATAAGTCCATTGAGGACTGTGGACAGGCGATCTGCTTCAGCCAAACCGACGCAGTAGCAACGGATCAAATCTGCTGCTGTGATGAGAAGCTTTTATAGTCAGTATAAATCGCCAATAAGACCGGGATATTGTAACTCACACTTTGATCAATTTTGGAAATGCGCGATTGGGGCTGTTTCAGTATATGCACTGCCAAGACGTAAAGAGCATGAAGAAGAGGAAAGTACGAGGGGGCGAACAAATGAGACATTGTGTCATCATTGTCAGCAAGTAGATGGATGATCTTTCTGGCTGAGTTGGCAACCATGGATTGACCGTTACGGATTGTGTACTCCCATGGTGTTCCTTTGGCGATGACCTCGACGGCCTTGTGGATTGCGTCTTTGCTGATGAGAAGAGAGTTTCGGTTGAGCATGAGGATTCTAAAAGAGGTCAAATTTGTTTAAGGTAGGATATTGATGATTGGTAGACTTACGCGTTGTGGTAATGAAGCGAGATGAATGAAGACAGGGCTGGGTCTTCTGGGAGTCGCATAAAGTCCGACGTAGGGCTAGTTGATGCGTCAGTTGCCTGAAAATATACACAAAAGAGACAGATATTTACCGTAAACCAGAAGGAAGACTGTTGACCCAATTCGACAACATCAGAAACGATTCTCCCGTCGCATTGACCTTGTCCTTAATGGCTGCTTCAAGGGTCTTGCGACTCGCCGTATCTTCCAGCTGTCGTGCCCTTCCACATCGATGGCTCATCTTGCTAAAGACCTTAGCCATGGACAGGACAAAGTGTTGTGGCTGGGGGTTTGTTGTCTTCAAGGCTTCTAGGTCCAAGGCATCGTATGTTTCATCCGAGATGCTGGAGACGTAGCCGAGCTGGAAAGAGAATAGCTTCTCATAGCTATAAAGAGCCCACCATGCTGGATTCCAAGCATCGATGGCAGAAGAATGAGGGTTGGTTCTTCGGTCACGGCCGGGTCTATTGAGACCGAGGGAGTGGGCGACGGAAAGACAGATACCGAATGTCGTCCATGACGCAGTAATTTCATCATTGAGACGAAGACATATTGAGAAAAGAAACAGAACTTCAATCGTGTCGAAAGAAACGTTACCGATCAGATAGCCCAGAGCATTACGAGCAAGCGAAAGAGCTTCTGTCATGTAAATTTGGCGTTCAGCCGATTGAAGGATACATCCACCCGCTGCTAGTAGCAGACATGTTCTCAGTGACGACGTATCACCCTGAGGAAGCGATGCGTTGTCAAGACGTATTGATTGTGCCTGTAAAGCTTCATTTCTTGCCTGATCCAGTCTCACCACTGGATAAAACGTATGAATCTCGCGCTGGTACGCATCGAAAAGTGCCTCAAAGTCCCACGTTGCCGGTGGCTGGGGTACAGTTTGCCGAGACAGGAACCCACTCGATCCCGATGCTGCATTCAGCGTTGAAGGTGGGTACGTGCCGAAATGATAGGGAACATTGAGCCGAAAACATGAGAGGTCTAGCCACTCAGTCAAGACCTGGAAAGATGTAGTCCCTGTACTTTGTTTGAGGATAGGTAAGGGATTACTGATGGTGTCGGTATGGGAAGAGTCTCTACTGAGTGATTGTCGTGGACTTTGAGACCTTGCGCGTATCGGTCCAGTCGCGACAGAAATTGTACGCGTCGGCTGCTGTTCTTTCGCTATTGAGGGTCTCCTGGTGGTTGCATTCTCCGTGGCCGAATGGATCCCATATTCTGACGGACTTCCAGACCCAACAGATGATCCATCGACGGATTTGCCTGCCTCGCGTCGCTTGATCAGCTTGCCCGGCCTACGTCTATCTTCGGTAACGCAAGGAATTCCTGCAGAGATGCAAGCTTGGCAAGAAGGTTGCTGCTCGTCACAGCGTGTCTTGCGATTCCGGCAGTAATTGCAAGCGAAATTGAGACGGCGGCGTTTGCTCGATTCCTTGGCCCGGTGGCCGGGACTGTCCTCGGTATCCATTGGGGAAGGCATCGGAGGGTGAGTTGCGGGGAAATACGGATATACGAGAATGAAATGTCGGTAGACGAAAATGGAATCTGGGGACAAGGGTTAGACGTGAGTCTTGGTCCAAGAGTCTGGGGTCGACTTGATTAGCTTGCAGTATGTGTTTGGGGCAAGGTCAAGATACCGAGCCGATCGGAGGGTTGGAGCGTATTTTATTCTCTTTTACTGTCTTCCCCGCATTCTCTTCTCCTCGGACACTCGGCTCCACCCCCGCAAGAACTTAACTGTCCTGGTCTCGATCCTAGACTCACCAATCGGAGTCGTTCTTTTATGCTACAACACTAGCTGGATCATACCTAGTCGACAAAATATTGGCCACAAACTCCTCAATCTTGTTCCCTGCATCTCGACTCCGACCCGACAAGGGACAAGGATGTTGCGACACAGTTGATGATATAAAGCTGTCCTTGTCACCGAAAAGATAAAACTCCATATCAATTGGCAAGGACAATATGGCTGAGCCACGATCTTCTTTCAATATGAAGCCTGATGTCGATGCCGTTGAGAATGTCGTTAAGGATCCTCATCATGAATCGCATGACGCATCTGGTACTGTCAACCTTTACCAGGATGGCACTGTTGTGTTGATCCCGACACCAAGCCCTGACCCCAAGGGTAAGTACACTAACAAATTCTCTTTCTATCACTCTTACTAATACTATCATTCTCAGATCCTCTGAACTTGCCTGTTTGGCGCAAGTACATGATCATCCTCATCGTAGGATTCTACTCCGGTATCTCAGTCCTTGGCACATCCGGTCTCGGTGCTGTAACCCCCGAACTACACCAAATCTACCACAACGATGACCCGAAACGCATCACCGATCTTCTCACCTACCCAACCCTCTTCATGGGTATCGGCAACCTCTTCTCCATGCCACTCGCTAATGCCGTCGGTCGTCGTCCCATCTTTCTCTTCTCCGTCCTTCTCTTGACAGTCTCGGGTATCTGGTGCGCATGCTCAAACTCCCTCTCCAGTCACATTGCTGGAAGAAACATCTTTAGTTTGGCTGCGGGACAGAGTGAAGCTTTGGCACCTTTGATTGTGCAGGAAGTTCACTTTCTTCATCAGCATGGTGTCAAGTTGTCGTACTTTGTTGGTGTGCAAAACACTTTGACTGCCGCACTTTTTACCGCGACTACCTACATTGTGCCAACTATTGGACTCCCTTGGTGGTATGGTATCATGACCATCATCAACGGCTGCACCATGATTATGTCATTCTTCTTCTTGGCTGAGACACGCTTTGATCGTCCAGAAGATGCTTCTGGTAAGTGACAAATCGATCTCGTGATAGCTTTTACTCACACAAGTACAGAGGGAGCTGTTCATCTGCGACTCGACAAGAACGGCGACGTTGCTCGTGAAGGTACCAACGAAGTCTTGTTCCAAGTCACCACCCGCCAAGGCGTTGTCCTCCAGCCAGAGAAGTTCGGCGAGAGAACCTTCCGCGACGACATTCGTCTCTTCCATGGTAAATTCGACTGGCCTAGCGCTCTCCACTTCTATCAGGATGTTGGCAAGTCTCTCATTCTGCCACCCATTCTTTGGATCTTTATCCTCAACGGTGCTTTCTTGGGTCTTTACATCTACCAAGCATCCACTTTTGCACAGATTCTTGTCATGCCACCTTACGGTTTTAGTCCAGAGCTTCTTGGCTGGGTTCAGCTTGTTCAGATTGTTGATTGTCTTATTGCCGTACCCATCCTCGGTTATGGTTCGGATCTGATCTGCAAGTTTATGAGTCGACGAAATGGGGGTGTCTTCGAGGTCAGTTTTGTCGTCTTATCTACCGTGACTGAGCTATACTAACACCATTCAGCCTGAGTACCGTCTCCTCACCCTTATTATCCCAGCTGCTGCCGCCATCATCTCAGCCATCTTCTACGGCCGCGCAGCTGCCAACCCCAATGACTACCACTGGATCGCCATCGTGGCGTGCTACCATCTTGGCTTCTTTGCCTTCCTTGGAGCCAACCTGGTTGGTATTACTTTCGTCATGGACAGTTACCCCAACAAGTCGGGACCTCTGCTTCTTGTTGTCTGCGCTGGTCGAGGTTTTGTCTCGTTTGGCTTGAGCTACGCAACTGTTCCTTCAATCGAGTCTCTCGGTTATGATGGTGCTATGAATATTTTGGCTATTATCTGCGGTGTTTTGAGTGGTTTCGGAATAGTTGTGTACTTTATTGGAAAGCGTGTTCGTGAGTGGGCTCGAAGGACTATCTGGCCCAAGGCTCATGAGGAGTGAGCTTGACGTGTGGTTTCTATAGCAAATATTTGAGCACTAGTTACAGATTATTGTCTGAGTATGTTGGTTGGCAGTCCTACCAGACACGAAACAAATTAAATTATGATTGAACAGTGCACCAAGTGTCCCTTTGTTGACTGCTGATGTTGGTTTTGAACACTGTACGAACGTGCTTTGACCTACGCCACCCACATGTCTTGACGGTGCATCTTGGAATGTTGCTACCACAAATCCGTTCAGCCTAAGATGTCTCAAATATTGTCACTTGTTAGCTACACCATGTACATAACATTTTAGCATCAGGAAATTATGGAACTAGTTGGTCAAATCGCCTTTTGTTATATATTCAACCTGTACAAACCCTCCGAGAAATGACTGGTGCACTTTGTCGCCGCCAATTCACAACCAACAGTGCACTTGTCGGTGACACAATGCTCCTAACACTCTAACGCTTTTCCTTTTTAGGCATAGATTTGGTAGCAGAGCACTCCATTGTCTTTGTTCATCACATACCACATGATTGAGAATTATACCTAGTAGGGACTTCAAAAAATGAATCAGTGGGGTAATGAACCAAAGGCACGAGAGGTACTAATTGCAATGAAACAAAAAAACACAAATAACGATAAAATGTGGGCGATTCCGACACTCAATATTCTCCGCAAGTCATTCGCAATAAACAAGTAGCCATGTCGCTGAAATGTACTGAGAGAATTCACGAGGTAACTTAAAGCAACTATTGCCGCATCTGAAATAAATCGTCTCGTCTAATGCCTTCTAGAATGCTATTGATATCCTCAACAGTCGGCGTCGCCCAAAGAGACCCTCTTTGGCTCCGGGGAGCAATCCACAAGTCGCAGCTGTAACATCAGACTTAAACCGTATTTGCGGTGCGAAAGGGAATCTTGACCTGAGGGGCACTCCAAGCATCGTTGGGATGAAACAGTGGCTTCACAGGATAGGACAGTCGGTATGTCTATCGCATGGCTCTACTATCCCAGCAATCTCCTCTTGACTTGACAAGTTTACTAACTGACACAGACTGCCGATGTTGACAGTCTCAACATCATTCATGTTGCAGGAACAAAAGGCAAAGGAAGCACATGTGCTTTCATTGAGTCCTTTCTCCGAGCCCACGGTCAACGCACCGGTTTTCCACGGAAGACAGGCCTTTACACCTCGCCGCATCTCATCTTGCCCGAAGAGAGGATTCGAATCTACAACAGGTGGAGATAAACCTCAACTTTACGGCTACATCGGCTAATCATCATGCAGCTACTATGATGCCAACCTTTGACGACATGTCGCAAAAGGAATTTGGAGACATATGGGCAAGTATCCATCCGAACTCACGTGTTCTTTATACGTCAAATGTGGAACAGGCCTTGGACACAGCGAGGGAAATAGGGACGGCAACTATCGGCATGCACACGCTGATCACAGGTAGTCAACATTTGGTTGGAAGTACACTCTTTTCCTTAGACAGACCATAACTTGCTCAACACTATTTTAGGGTTGTTGGCATAATACGATGGCACTAAACCTCATCTGCTTAAATCAGACACGAGCTGACGCATGTTTACGGATTCCAAATGCGTAAATTCAAGCATTGGCCACTTTGGACTCCACTCTACCATCTAGCTCAACACTGTCCCACCTCTGTCCAATTTTAATCTTGCTGCTTATCCATGCGTATCCATACAAAGTGAGTTTTCAAGCAACATAGTGCTAAAACGAGACTCATTCTTGTTTGACAAAGCAGATTCACTATGTGGCAAGGTCTAACAATGGCATGGATTGCTCCACTGTATCCCAATTACCCGATATAGTATGACTATCGCCCAAAGGCTCTACTACTAGCTCAGATACCAAGAGGTGCTCCTGTGCCTATATATACTCTGTTCCCCTCCCCCTTGCCGGCTGAGTTGGAAAGCTCACCAAACAACAACTCAATTGGGATTGCCCATTATGAAGGAAAAAGCCTTACTTTACCCTGCTAGCACAAAAGAGGTCGAATGCCTCACGCACAGTACGTTGCCTGTAACCTTCGGGTAGCCTCACTCTAACTGTACATTCAAGGTCCGCCAGTACTCGACAACCACAAACTAGACCCCGATGACTCCAAATCAAGCCAAGAGAGTCCGAATACATCATCAGAAACCGCCGAATATTGGGAAAAGAAACGCCTGACAGGTCTAGTTTTCCACGCTGTGCTACGCATACTGCAATTCACATTCGCAATAGTTGTGGCGATTCTGTACGGACTTGACCTCAAACAATCGACAAAGAGCAATGCTAGGGCACACCCATCTTGGGTCTACGCCGAGGTTGTGGCTGCACTGTCCATGATCAGCTGCATTATGCAATGGATCTTTATGACAGCTGTGTGGTACTGGTGCTTCTTGGATGCTCTGATCTCTGTTCTGTGGCTGGCTCAGTTCGGGGTATTTGCTTCCATATATCTGGACGCAGAGGCCGAACAAACATTTGCGCCGGCTTCAGTTGACAGGATGCAAGCGGCTGTCTGGATCAATCTTGTTTGCGTTGTTTTATGGTTTGTGGCAACACTATATGGTGCTATCGGATGTTGTGCTCGTTTCAAGAGAGTGAGGCAAATGAGGAAGGACATTAGGATAGGCTTGAAGGTCTAAGAAGAGCAGCTGAAAGGTTGTGTCATGGAAGTTAGACAAGGACAGCCACTCGAATGCCGGTGCTGCTTAAAATCGTATTCACGGATTTTAGATCTCGAGGCTGTCGACCCTTATGGACGAACTGTTGTCCATCCTGGTTCCAGCTCTATTGGTTGGGCAGTATAAATACACGGTACCATATGATACTGTGTGGGATAAAAATATGTGCGGTGGATACTTAGGAGAGCATGCATCAATGATACAATAGCTCAATCTTGCCACCGTGTACAATATATTTGATCAGTTCATACTAAAGTGCGGTGAGTGAGCATATGGCCATCCACGGCCTATTAAAGTCTTCAAGGTCTTCTAAAAAAGTGCCATACATTACTCTTCAGCTGAAAGCCAAGTATGACTGCATACAATATGGTGATCATTTCTGGTGTAGGAATCAATAAATGATGAAAGGCTGCAGTTATTTACTCTGTGCATTGAATATCATCATACCCGAGCCACGAACTATATGCACGTAACTGGGAGCGATTTATCATTGATGAACCAAAAGCCAATTGAGATCCAGAGGCTTGTGGTGACACGGCAGGGCGGGCAGCTCATGAGTTATCTGCACAGCTGAGGCCCCCTTGTAACTTGACCTGTCAGTGCGCATTTCCCGCGTCCGCTCGGCCCGTCTCTTCAAGTCCTGCAAGGGTTAGTAGTTGTATCCCATCTGCCCAAATGCTCTTCCCTCTTGACCATATTGATCAAATACCCCAGGCTATCAGGTCTTTTTGACCGATGCGGAACATTTTACCGGTGAGTGATTGGATGATTTGAAATGATTATCGAAAACATGCATGGGCGATCATGCCTTTTGTATAATTGTATGTCTTTGAGACAGCTGAAAGGCACTTGGCAATGACATGAACCTGTGGATTTGTTCATTGCGACCTCATGAGCTTACGAACATTCTTGTCTTCTGTTCGAGTAGGAAATCTCCTGCCAAAACTCCGCTCTATGAGAACGAGTAAATATATAAAAGATCTGAACCGGACTACCAAACTTAACATTGCGCAAACCAGCTCATTCCTCACACCCACACTTCAATCCATTATACCCCAGCTTCACCAAGTTCCTTTTCCATCAGCAAAACATGTTGGGACATTTCAAGCGCGTGGTTACAGCCTACCTGGCCTTGACAGTCACCATAAAGCCCTCAGTTGCAGCGCCCGGGGCCCATCCTGACACAGCCAAGTCCTCAGTCAGGATGCACTCGAGCGATCCCAAGCCTCAGACTCCATCAAGTACGGACAGTGTTACAAGATCAATAACAAGGATGGACAAGACCTTGGACATCTGCCAGCCGTTCCTGACTGGAACTATCTAGGCTTCGGGTCAAATGTCAAGGCTGCTCATTTCAAGGTCTGCCAGAATCTCGGACACTGCAAAGACCCAAACAGAAGCGGGCAAGAGCTCTACACTGGTGCTCGGTTCTGGCTCTTTAATGTTGACGGAAACGCCTATTCACCACGTGGAGAATTCGTTGCAGCGAATTCTCTTCCTTTTGGCTCCAACAAGAACATGTATCCCGGTGGCCTCGGATATCGGTACTATGTAAACTTTTGGGTTGATAATGACTGCTCTGACTCGGACAATCATGCCACCCGTCGCTGCAACGTCAAGCTGCACATTGATAATTTACGAGACGACAAGGGCTTGACTATTGAAGGGAATGCATTGAAGGTCACCACAAAGGACGATTCTATCATTGTTTCCTTCCAGCAAGTAGCCTGTCCCGACACGAAGATTCTGCAGGAACAGAACTATGACCTTTGAACAATTTGGGGTTGTTAGATCTGCCGTGGACTGTGCTTCGTTGTGAAAGCTGGCGGTTGTTAGTATTGCAAGGAACATTGGGGACGATGATAGTTGTGATAGAAGGCTTTAGTTGCAGGGTAGCAGAGCAGGATGGTTTGGCGGACAGCAGCTTTACGCGTAAACGAGAGATGAATTTCGACTAGCGTCAGTGACTCTTGTCAATCTAACCGAAATTGCAATGACTTGTCTGTTTCCGTTTGGCGCTCTGTTCCAAATCTGAGACCATCTAGAGCAATGACATCTTTGATATGAAACCAGTCAAAGCACAGTGACTCAAGCTTTTGAATGAGACTTTAATGAACTTCATGATTGATAATTCAAGACTGCATAATGGTTTTGCTTACAATAGCTCCACTTATATAGTAAAAGTCCTGTTCGAAGGAGCCTCGACTGGTTGAGCGTGGAGGGTATCACGTGCATGATCACGTGAATACTGTATGTTCCCATCAAGTTTCATTCTGACACTGCATTCTCACTTCGATATGGCTGAGATCCTTGTCTGCTGGCTTATCGTTATCTTATCTTTGTCCAGAGTAACCCCAGCAAAGATAGCCGACAAGACCAACCCTGAGCAGTATGCAGGGATCATGCTGTTCATTGTAACCCTCCATTGAAAGGCGGAATTTCCTCCGTGCCAGACAGGATAACAAGGATCACTCAAACACTTCCTTACATACTGGGCGCAGTGCCAAGAGCTCGTCACCACATATTTACATTTCATTTTCTCTGCTGACTATGTAGAATTCACATTATGCCGCCTTTGGTGCAACTGTTATTTATATAATTGGTGCCCGCACTCAAGAGATGAGACTGACGTAGTATGAAGTCTCACTGCGACATTTTATTGCCTTTCAATGTAGCATCCACTTCGTAGAAGCCTTGTTTTCAACGCCCAAATAACACATGACTGCCGCTTCTATCCGAGCCTTGTGTGATGGTGGTCTAAAAGACAGTAGTAGCAAGGCAATTATCGACATCCGCAAATGATTTTTATCATCTGAGCATATTCATCAATTATTATTGGTTATCTTACCTGTGCCACTGTGGTAGAGTCTTTACTGACGGTAAAGTGATTGTCAGATCATGTGGTGATTTATTGACCTCGAAAAATATACATAAACCCATCAACCCACAGCTAGGTACAGGAATCAGACTCCATCGTAAACATAGACCTACCAGTCACCTATCACTACTCTTATCTCACTCATCTACCATAAATAAACATCATGGCTGTGGCTCAAGACTCCCAGCTAGTCAATCAAGGCTACGGCGCTTGCAAATCATGCGGTTGCAACGTATTCGGCAACTCCAACGGTGGCACTGATAAAAATGTGGCGTGTGTTTGTACGCACAAATATGGCAGTAGGTTATTCGAAACTTTGTCTTTCTTCCATTAACACCCAAGGTAGATCATCTTTAGTGGACATGTCCAATCAACCACATCTCATTTTGTCCTTTTACATATTCCGAAACTATGTGTACATTGTAACAGAGAGGATATCGGACTTTCATTAATTAAGCATATCTTTGAGACGAGTTTGTTTTGTGGAGGCTTGTTGGTCCAAAAATTAATACACGTTATTCTTACTTTAAAGTCTTTGGTCCTGATACGTTTGCAAACACATCAATTTTATTACCATCTATTTGAACTTAATTTCAAACACATGATATCAGTAAATATTGCACTCACAGCTAGTCACATAAATAACTGGGAGCTCTCAATTGGATCTGTTTACGTACGAAGCCTAAAGTTGGTCGTTCGCATTCGCTTGTAGGGTAGCTCACGATAGTGTCATTCCGCTGTGGCGCTACCTATATCATATTATCTATCATATAGCCAATGAGAGTTGGTTTAGCGCCTCTTCAATTTAGAAATATCGTCAAGACCTTTTGCGCCAAGTCGTCTTCGCCTCAAACCTCCTGAAACATCGCCTGGCGCAAGGGTCATGACCCCTTGAACACCGTTCGCAATATGCGATTGGCTCCTCAGGATCGAAACGAAGAGTTCCCCCACTGCGGCAGATCTCGGAACTTGGCGAACATGACAGGTTATTCTATGTCCATTGAAGATAATACAGAGCCTGCTATGGGTTTCACGTGCCCCCGCAGTGACTCAGTGAGACAGCTGTGATGCCAGTTGTCGATCATGATCCGAGGGCGCAGCTATCAATGCGTTTTACGTTTTACACCCCAATTGACTTTCTGCGACTGGCTTATCGACCTAGAGCCGTTGGAACGTTTCGTTTGAGTGAGGCTGTGCTCGAGGGTTTATGCCGGGAGACGAGCATTCCGGGTCTTGGCGGGGAAGGCCAAAGCGTAATTGAGGTTGTGTCGTGATATGTTTCTTAGACGTCGAGTCCAAGCGCGTGTTAATTGTCTGTGAGTTATATGTTTCTGAAGATTCAGAATTGCCATTGTGAACCTCTTGGGTGTTTTGAATAGTGTCGCGTATTGGCTTGGCTTTTGCGTCGTGAGAGAATGTGAATGGCAACACAGCCATTGATAGAGAGAAACACTTGCTTGGATTCTCTATATAAGGATGTTCATTGTCTCTCCATTATCAATTCTCATCATCACAATCAACTCATCAATCACAACAACCACTCTTCTCTCTTCCTCACCTTCTCCTCCTGCCGGTCAGGTCTTTTAATTACAACTACCTTTTACTCTTTTACCTCTTCTCTCTTAATCGAACCAACTCCACCCTTCTACCTCACCAACACCTACAATAATCACAATGGCTCCCATCAAGAACCTCGTCTGGGCCCTTTTCGTCGCCGCTGACCTCGCCGCTGCTCACAGTGTCATCACCAACGCTGTCGGCGATGCTGGTGGCTCTGGCATGGCTCTCGGTGTTGACACCTCCACTCCTCGTGATGGCACCCGACGCCGTCCTTTCCAGACCGATGCTACTCGCTTCCGTGGCGCCTCCGCTGATACTGTCGGCGAGACTCTCGCTGGTGGTGACAACCAGGTTGAGCAGGGTACCGCCGACATCATGGAGGAGACAGGTGATCAGCTTCCTCAAGTCAACCCTGGTGGTAGCCTTGAGATGACTGTCCACCAAGTCAACTCTGATGGTGCTGGCCCTTACACCTGTATGATCAACGCCGATGGTACTGGTACCTCTTGGGAGAACATTCCCGTCACTACCAATGTCGAGGGCAACGACCGTGGCCGCAACCGTGATGGTGAGATGGGTGATTTCCCTCTCGTGGCCTCCATCCCTGCTGGACAGACTTGCACTGGTACAGTTGCTGGTGAAGATAACGTCTGCCTTGTTCGTTGCCAGAACCCGGCCCGTGCTGGTCCCTTCGGTGGTGTCATCCCAGTTCAGATGGCTCAGACAAACAACGCCGGCAATGGCACCGAGACAGACGCTGGTAATGCCACTGAGACAGGCGCCGGCAACGCTGTTGAGACCGGTGCTGGAAACAACGCTGGAAACGCTGGCAACAACGCCGGTAACACTGCTGGTAACACCGCTGGTAACAACGCTGGTAACAACGCTGGCAACAACGCCGACGACGAGGAAGATGCCGAAGAGGAGGACGAGACCACCACTGGCACCGGCAACAACCGCAACAACCGCAACAACCGCCGCGCCACTCGCTTCTTCGCATAAGAAGCCAATCGTGAATGATACCCAAGAGCTATGGACATCATGGTGCAGCTCAACTTATCAGAGTGACTTGCACATTCATGAAGGATGATTATCAATTGGAGACTGGAGGTGACTACTTGGATTTGTGGCTCAATGTCGATGAACAACATCAGCAGAAACCGGATGGGGATTAATGAGAGAGAAGGTACGATATAGTAGAACAAGTAGCTAGTATATGTAATTGAAAAGACTTGATTGTCAGAACCTGGGTTTCCAGCGATGCAGTGCTCAATGTTATCTTTTACGCGATATACAAATGCGCAGCTGACACTGTTCTTGAAATAATGGGACTGCTAGTTGCTAAGGATTCAGCTGGATCTTTAGCTGGATTGTATATCGTGAATATAGATAGAAGATGTTGAGATGTTATTGAACGACTATTGGAAGGTATTGAATACGTCTAAGCATTAGTGCCGATCAATCAAGATTAAAGCAGGGGTCTTGACAACGGTGATCGTGAAATCCCTGAATGCAGGGGGTCTAGTAGCCCACTTCAAACTATTGTCTGAAGAATGGGGTCATTGAGTGTGAAAGACGCATTGCTCAGCATCACATGAATAAGAATAGCTGCCATCTTCTTTCCAATTATAGGACACCTAATGATAATGTCTTGTACCAATTTGGCATAGCATCAAAAATGTGGTTGATAAACACAACACAATCATCCATTTCGGTCTGACTGCCCCCCTGCTTCAGGGGTCCGACGCCAAGGGTGTAGTTTGCATGACTCGCCGAACGACCGTGCCACGTAAGGGAGCTGTTCCAACTCGGTACCCCTGCAGCACCATCTCGAACACTAAAACTGTTTACAAGACCAAGACGCCGTAAGTAACAACATGTCTAATTCGGCAATAACGAGTAAATTCAAAGCTCCTAGGGTCAAAATATCATGACTCGACCTGCGACTCGAAGCATTACTGCGTCGACAACCACCACCACCGAGGTCATCGATCTAACCAAGAAGGCGGCAGGCGGACAGTTCAGAGCTCTCCACACTATTTACATTAACTTCAGCGCGTTGACCTACCAACTGCCAGATCTCGTTTATCTCGGCGTTTAAGACTGTAGAGAACTAAGTCAGCAAGGAAAATCCAATTGTGACGATATAGGGTTGGGGGATTCACTTACTGTATCCACCAGTCCCGGTACATTGGCCAGGTTCTGCCTCCGACTCTTCAAAAGAGCCCGTGAAAAGACAATCAGGACCGGTGCAGCTATTGTCCGCCATACGGAAACTTCTTCCATAACTTGCAATGCCCACAATAACCTTCTCAGCAGGCACGCCTGCCTTCGTGATCATACTGAGGGAAGTGCGAGTTTCGGTACGGTTGATGTGAGATCGGAGACAGTTACCGTTGTCGCAACCAGGATTTGCAAACTTGTTACCGTAGTCCCACTGCCCATGCAGATCATAAGTCATAAAGACAAAATAGTCCAGGACCTCGGCCATTTGATCAACAGGGAATGGATTCAGATACCAGTAAGAACCTGGCAAGGCGATTGACAGAGACTTGCTTGATGGCAGCAAGTTCCGGAGGACACTGAGAAAAGGATAGTAATAAAGACCATCAGTCCTGTCCCCAGCCGGGATGCCCTGGTCAGTCGCACCGGGGTACTCCCAGTCAATGTCAACGCCATCGAAGCTGCTATGCTTCGCCATGAATTTGACAACGTTTGCAGCAAAAAACAGAACGGTGCTCGGGCTTCACCACATCGCGGTAGCGCTGAAATGTCGCAGCGTCGGTCGACTCAGCCCAGCCACCAAATGACAGGATCTTCTTGAAAGGAGCGTCCATCTTGTCAAAGATCTCAAACTGTTTCTTAACATCATCTGAGATATTGACATCGTAGTCGGCAGTGATACCAGCAAAAGTAAAGTAGACATGTGTCAGCTCCTCAAAGTTCTCAGCGATCTCGGTAGCGTCCATGTTCATACATGGGCGACTGGGGTTGTACGCCTGAAAGTAGCCAATGCGCTTGAACTCCTTCGGTGGTGATTTGTTGTTAACGATATCAGTGCCACAGTTGGAGATGCATCCGTTAGTTTTCAGCTTGAAGGCTCCCGGTGCCTTGGTGTCGGCTGGGGATTCGGTGCAGAACTCGGAGGTAGTGCCACAGAATCACCAGCCGCTGCAGCAAGAGTTCAGCGGACACTGATTAAGCTTGGCAAGGTCCCATCCGTCAAAAGAGCCTGATGGCCTCTTGGTGCCAGGCTTCTGTGGTCCACAGGCGATACCTTCATGGGTGGACGGCATAGGCGTGTTTCCTGAGCTCAGACAAATGACCTGGCCCATTTGCAGCCTGTTACAGCCAGCCCAAGCCCACGATTTCTTGTTGTAGGTCTCGATATCCTTGACTGTGATACCTGAGGTGGCTGCAAAAGAAGCACAGGTATCGCCGGTATCGATCTTGTGCGTGGCACATGTGCCATCAGAGTCAGGTTTTGGTGTGTTGTCGGGAAGTGTCCCGGAGCTGCAGCAGACCAACTGTCCAACTTTGAGTGTGCTACATAGGTTCTGCTTCGTGTTGTACTTGACAAAATCAGCGCCTCTGATATTGCAGCGAATAGTAAGTGTGGTGCAGGTGTCCTTATCGCCGACTTTGGTGGTCTTGCACTCGGCACGCGCTTCACGATCGGTCGGCAAGCCTGATTGAGCGACAGAGGTTGCATTGGACGATCCCATGAATAGATCACCGCCCGGGATATTGACCTGTGTCCTTACATCCTTGGGTCTGGTGAGGGGCATGGCCGCACAGTAACCGCTGGTCCATGTCTGGACATGCTTTCTTACAAGTTCAAAGTCGCTGATCTTGTCGATAGCGAAAACTCCAAAGGTGTATGGATTCATCGGATTGATGTCGCAAGCTTGCATAATTTGGGTGCCCTCACTGGCCACTTTCTCAAAATGTTCGAGTATAGTGGTGGCAGCGATAGATCCCATATCAGCGCTGACATAGAGACCGACGATGGCGGAGTCTGCTTTGGAAAATAGAACAGTCTTGCCACGCGAGGTCTTCTTGACGACGTGTTGCTTGAGTCCTCGAAGAGCTGCCGTCACATCGTCGGTTGCGTTCAGCACCCCCGGCAAACCAGAAGTGATTATGACGGGAACAGAGGAAAGGGGAGCGGGATTACATTGGACAAGAACACAGTGGACGGCAGATTGTCATATGCTGAGTTCATGGCCGATTTAGAAGCCAAGCTGACTCCCCTCGATATGGACTATTCCCTTCAGGCTCCCAACAGCGAAGGCATGGTCCCCGATAAAGATGGTCAAGCCTCTTGGAAGCCGAGTGTTGCCGAGGCCGTCGAAACTCTAAAATTGAAGGGTTGGGCCCAGACGATGAAAGTTGAGCAAGTCACTAGCGGCAAGACCAAAGACTACGCAGAACTTGTTGGTCGCGTCGACAAGAAGTTCCAAGACTATTATGACAAGCTAGGGAGCGACCCTAAGTGGAAAAGAAAACTAATTGAGACGAACCAACGGACAAACAAGCTAACTGGCGAAATTGTCGCTCTCCGCCAGCAGGAAGCTGATGACTGGGTGATAAAGCAACTGACGCAAGATGCGGACCACAACAACCCCAAGGTACCAGACGAGGATAAAAAGCTTGGAATCGGCTTGAGTCGTGACGATCTCGTCATTGAGCGAGTTCGATCATCTATTCCCGGGGCTACCACTTACGAAAGGGTAGACTTAGTACGGACGTTCTTAGAACATCCCAACCAGGCTGAGTTCTTGGAGAAGTTAAGCACTGCTGGTATCAAAGGTGGCATCCAAGGTCTTATCAACTGGGCTGACATGTTGGGGAACGAGAGGTGCGCGAACTGGGGTGCAGGGTTCACCGATGCGAACAAATCCCACCACCAAGCAAAGTCACTCTGGCTTGCAATGCATGATAGTTCTACGAAGAGACTGGGTGGCTTGTCTCCTTCATGTTCGAGATAGGCAGCGGTTGAGTGGTTGGTCACTTTTGAACTGTGTGTATCGGTTGTTGGTTGAGTGGTTTGGCATGTGCCATATAATTGTTAGGAGAGAAATGATGGAAACTTCACACAGAGTTGACGAAGAAGATACTGTACAATCGAGATTATTCCATATGCCACTGTCATGACAACACCCATTTTAGTAATTTGTGATAACCGACGTGGATGGCTATTGTGCACCCATCCACTGATGCCCCTGCCTCTGTATGCGGAGACCTGTGGCGAGGTAGCAGGTGTTAATCTACACCCATGTCAGTTGGGGTCGGGTAGCAAGATATTTAAACCTTTTGGTCTTAGAAAAAAAAAACAATTGCTTAATCAACCAAACACCATTCCAAATTCTACAACTTTGTCATCATTCATCATCTCACAAACCAACGATGGAGAATCACCTAGACCTTCAACAAGATCAGGAGAAGGCCATTCGCGGTGATGCAGTACCGAGGCTCCTCGATCGCCGCGATAGCCGAGCCGCAATGATTCGGGGCATTCGTCTGCACTATCACTTCGCCATGAGTGAACCGGTCAAGCGCCTCAGCGCCTCGATGCCCCTGATTGCACGAGCACGCAACGCCCGCCGCATCATGAGCAATGACATACCAGAACGGATGGCGGCTGATGAACAACCATATTGTATATGGCATCCCGATATCGCGACAGAAGATACCTACCGCTCGTTGGCATCTAAATTCCCCGACATGCGCTATCAAGTTGGCCGTGCATGTGCCGCTGCGGGCTACCACGCCCTTTACCAAAGCCTTGATCTTTTACCCGAAGTCTCTATTGCTGAAGAGGCCAGGGAAAGCGAGACTGATGGTGGGAAACTCATTTACGATGAGATCATGAGTTTCAAATTCCGCTACGCTATCATGGACGACTGCAAACGCAGTATCGAGCTGATGGATTTTGAATGCCCCGCCCATCTAAACGGTGATACCGAAGTGCGATGGCGTTTAGCAGCTCGACAAGGCATCACACGCAGTAACAAAGTTGATCTCCTTCCTTGTATCGAAGAGGATATGCATGTTGGGCTTGTGGATCAGGAATTGGATGAACGGTACACCATACTGACCGATGAAGAAGTTGAACTTCTATTCAATCCTCTTCCTCGAGATCTACCGACGGTGAAAAAGACTTTGTTGGTGCAGATGGCTGCTCACGACGGTAACATTGAGCGCTATGCTCAGCTGACCAAGTCAGGCAGAACCTTGACGCTCCTGGACGAGGACTGTGTTGTTCGCGGTGTCTTGCATCACACTATGTACGCTCGGTGGTGGGCGGACCAGATCAAGAACAACACTATCTATGCTAGGTCTGCCCCATACGTATGGGAGATCCAGCGAGCAATAATCGCGCGCCGCCTCATGTTGAACGACCACTTCTTGTTCGAGAACGGCTGGCCATCCGGAGTGCCGATGCCGTACATCATCTGGTGGCCCTTGCGACCAGAACCTGAGATGCTGCGCCTTCTCGCCGAGCAGGTGCCTGAGATGAAGATGCAGGCCGCCGCTGCAGCAATCGCCTGCGATTATGACTATATTTACAGAGCGCTTGACCCAGAACCAAGCTGGCATCTATGGAAGGTTGCCACAATGTTCTCATCCAACCCGTTTTACCGTGAGGATCAAGAGCGGCGCGGGAGGGAGAAGAATGTCGACGTTGAGGATAACACTTCTATGGACGTTCAATATCGTCAACTGATGCAGACTAGAGAGTTTACGGTGATTGACGAGGATGGTGGGAAGATTCGAGACACTGTCGAGAAGCGTAAAATACCAGACAGCTCATGGAATAAGGTACTCAGCACAAGTCTGGTACAGGCCAGAGTCTGGCAAGGCATTGGAAATGTATCACCAGAATAGCATGTACTGGTTTTGTCGGTCTTTTTTTCATGACATCTGTATATGTTTTTCCGTGTTCCACTCAATATTTTTGCTTCAATGATCTCGTGGTCAGGTTCATGTTGCATTTCAAGCACAAGAGGATATTGATCTATGATACGTGTTTATTTCGAACTATCCATCTCAGATTTAAGTAGACTGTCGTCCTTCGGGTGATGAAACCAGATAACATCCATTATCATCACACTCCTCGTTGAACATCACAGCTCGAAGATGAAGCCGTTCCATCGTAAAGAAAGACTGGATTCGCCCCACAGACGAATTTCAGTCTGATATTACATCTACCCGCACGATACTGGCAGACTTGTCGCACATTTTTCGTAGTCGTCTTAGTTGCAGTCATCGCAGCGAAGTAGGCAAGCTGTCATGCATCCAGTTCGCTGAAGAGCAGACTTGCGGTCAGGTCCACCATAGTCTATGTTGTGTTAGATCCATTGCCACATCCACGTCAAGTTATATTACTTACTGCTGTGACACTCCGAGGTGCATGTAAGGCAAGTACCCTGAAAAGGAGCCCCAGCACTACATCCAGCCATGACTGTAGAGACGGCGGAAAGAGCCAGGAGGATGAAAGATGTAGGCTGCATTTTGAACAGAGATGGGACTGGTAATGTGGTGACTTTGGATGAGGTGATGGGTAATGAGTTGGTAGTGTTGTTTGTTAGTTGAATTGAAAGGAACTGGGAGGCACTTATATACTGACGAAAGACATGCTGCGGTCAGATTTAACTCATAACTCATGCTTAACTTTGAGACGCGAAAATAAGCACTAATCCTCGGAGGATTGTTTGGCGGATCATTTGTCATCTTATCAATCGTTTACATGCCAATTAGGTCTCAGTGTTACCATCTTGTACCTGGCAACCCAGTTTCTATTATACACGATATCCATTTCTCGGATCCTTCCGTCATCGCACTCTTATTTATCGCCTGGTACAAGGCGCAGCTTACCCCAAGTCACTAAAGGGATTGTCGTTTCTGGTGCGGCCTTTGTCTTGTCAGAGTGGAGGTTTGTGGACCAGGTCCACCATGTAGGAAGAACTTTAGTATTTCTGATGATCCTACCGTGATAATAGTTCCGTTTTTTTCCTGCTATCAGAGTACCAGGAACCTTGACCGCTGGAGGCATAACAAATGTCCTCTTGTGGGTGATTTAGTTTATACTGACCAGGTCATGTGATGGATTTGGGGTGAATAATAAAAGCCAGGTTAAGATGACATTCACAATACATCCGAACAGTAGGTAGTTACTGTAAATAAAGTGATCAAAGTGATCAATCTCGGCATTCGAACGAACGTCTTGGAACAAGACTGTTTGGTATGCCATTAGTCAGCCTTCTGGCACCTAAGTCACCACTAAGACTCACAGACCTCACACTTTCTGATGTGCGAAGTGGTCCTTGGTCCTTTCACAGAAGGTCCACCGGGCGGCACCGCCAAATCAACGTCCTGGAACATCTAGAACAGGGCACCTGACATTTGAATGGAAAGATGCAATGATAAAACAACTGCGATGGTGATGTTCTGATTCTATGACCTTCCTACATTTAGATACATGTGTGGTCCATTTTCATCTACCATAGCACACAATTCGTAGCGATAGAAAAGCTATATAGTGACACATTCTTGCTCTGTTCATTCATCCCAGCATCAGTCGACGCGTCCTTCACTGCCAGTAGATGGCAATACGTCCCACATCGACTCGTGCTCGCCAACGATGATGGAGTATGCCACTCGAGCGTAATGCTCAGCGACAGGCACCAGCTGCGGGTCGATCTCATCATAGCACTCGATCAATTGGAAGAAGAGCCACGGGACATGGTGTTCCATCATTCCCCAGTGCTTGACCTCAAAGTGAGACGGGCCGCGTGCGCCCCCGGGCGGAGTTGCCTGGATCACAAAACCCATGGCTTCGATAGCTTTGATGAGCATTTCGGCAGCTTCAACAAACTCTCCATCCTGACGACAACGGATTCCAATGTACGCATAGATGCTTGCGAGTACCCAGCGAACCTGTTTGGCAGGCTTGCCACGGTACGTCTTCTCAATTCCCTTCAGTAGCTTCATGGCTTTGTCCAAGTCAAAAGGCTCGTCGCTGGGCGACTGATCCATGAAATCGTCATGAAGTTCTTTGCGTAGAACCCGCACAGCCTCAGTAGTCTTGCGTCTGTCCTTGCACAGTTCGCAGTCACACGTGAACCCCCACTTGGCCAACTTGTTCTGGACATCCTGGTATGTCTCAGAGTCACCAGTTGGGCAGTACGGAAAGGTCAGCTCAGTGCCAGCAGGAATATCTCGCGCGGCACGGACAATCTGGATGTCCCCGATGAAAGATCGTCGACAGTTGCCGACACACGAATGGTTGATTCGAGCTGCGAGAAGCCAAACACCGGCAGTGGTGAATAAGGGCCGTTCTCGGCATGATGGACTCGGGCCCACCTTGCCGCTCCAGATGATGTTCTTGCAAAAGTCTCGAGTGGTTGTCGGGGAACCGAATGAGTTGAGGGAGATGATTTTCTCTACCAGGAAGCTGCACATATCATCGTCAATAATCGTTTACACTCAGAGTTTGGTGACTGCTAAACTTACGAATCGACAACTGGAGCTCCGTCGCATTCAGAAACTGTGACCTTTTGGTACCCCCCGTCAACAAGGTCTTGAAACGCTGAGAGAGAGTCCGAATCGTGGTACAACTTCTGGACAACCTGGGGCCAGAGATTGGCAGATGCGCCAGCGGTGGCGCGCTTGGTAGTGAGGTTGATCATGTAGGTGATTTGGTCCCAAAGTCGATTCTCGTCCATGTAAGAATAGGAAAATGCCTTTTCAACGAGAAGTAGGTCGCCTGCTGACACAGACTTGGTTGTGAAAAGTCCGCGTCCACGGCCCGGGGAGTCGCGAATCTCGACAGGACGGGAGAATGTAGCGCAGTCAATCAAAGGGGGTCCGTCTTTTGCCTTGGCCTGTTCGTACATGAGTTTGAATTTGTACTTTCCCATACGTTGCTCTAGTAGTCTTGACTTGACGCGCTGCATTGTCGCCTCGGCCACCTTGCTGCCGGGAAATGCATCCAGGAGTGTTTGGATTGTCGCTTCACACTGCTCGAATTTCTGGAGGGCGTAGAGAGCATTGACATGACGAAACAAGGCTTTTTCGGAAGGCGTGTTGGGGTCGTAAGCTTGCGTGGCATCTGAAAATGCTTTGGCAGGTCGACCAATCTTCAGGTTGGTAAGTGATCGGTTGAGGTGGGCAAGTTGCTTGTCTTCGGGGGTGTCTGCCTTGGCAATAGCTTGTGAGTATCTGCCATGAATTATATTAGCCAAGCTTGCGTAAACGAGCGTTCGGGATAAGGTGACTTGCGAGAAATGGGCTTCGGCCCACTGCTTCTTGCGAAAGCTCTTGTTACCCTCCTCCCGGGAGCTGCTGCTGCTCTTGTCATTTCCGCGTACTTCACTTCTCCATTTCTCGGGGATTCTCTCATCGCCACGAAGCAAGGGAATGATGTCGCTGGGGTGATCGACTCTGAGTGAGTAATAGGCTGACTTGAGCATGACTGGTCCATTGCGATCGCTGTCGAATGACTGCTGGAAGAACGGATCCTTGACAATGCATACGGTGTGATCGACCATGGTTGCGGTGCAAGGGAACTGCTTCTCATCAGGCTGTTGAAACAGTCGGAGCAAAACAGCTGTGCCTTGCTCGTCCTCGGCGATGGTCAAAACTGCTTCGTTTCTGTCGGGAGGTGTCAAGATGTGAAGAAGAACCTTGCGTCCGCGGTGGTGAGTGTCAAGCTGCATCTCAGAAATGCTGATGGGCTCGAGATCTTTCTCCGCGATGGTACAGGGTGAGTAAGGCTCAATGACATGAGTCGTTGGGGGGATGCTTTTGGCGAATTCATCAAGGACCTTTGAATTTGGGAGTGGGTGGGCGGTGCCGAGAATCATTTCAACAAAGCCCGCGCCGGGTGTTGATGAGGGCGTGATGATGCATTTTCCCAGTAGTTTCGCCATGAACTGGGTAGTAATGTTGGACTGTGGCTGGTGATCCTTCACAAGCTGGCCCTTGTTCTTCTTGGCCTTGGCTGCGTTTTTTTCGAGTTCCTTGATCCATTCAACGATCTTCTTGTCGCCGGAGCCGTCTAGGACGTCCATGTTGGCGGTGATCTGAGGTTCCGAAGAAAGAGTTGATGTGGAAAGGCAAAGAGTGCGCGAGGTGTTGAAGGAAGATGAAAATTCAGGGTGCGGGGGTTGAACGAGAAGAAGTGGAAGGTGAAGGATCAAGTTGGGAGGGAAGGAGCGCTTCGGTGGTGATGGGCCAGGTGGCAAGGCAGCAACTGCAGCTTGAAATGAATCCGTGTTTGTAGGCAAACATCGCAGCCTTCCATTTAGCTACATCATGATTCTGTCTGAAAGCAAGTAGAAACCACCCCACTTCAGGCTTTTGTGTTTATCAGACACTCAAGACAGCATGATGGTCTTTGGGAGTGCCAATGTTAACCGACTTCTTTCGCCTGATGGACTTTGCCCTCACTTCTCACGCCAGCAATGGTAGTAGTGTAGTTATAAGATTATTATTCTGCAAAATCACTGGGAAGTAAATCACAATAGGTAATTAATAATCGCACTTCATCCTCGCAAGCGCATCGTGGCCTGATTTTCATTATGCGTTGTTCAAGTTCTGAAAGCTGGTGGTGATGTTCAACTTGATGATAGCCAACTGTCGTTATGGGCCAAGCGCCAAGTTGTTCCATCAACCATTGGCAATCGTTCAATTTGTGACTAGGAGGTGAGCATGTACTGTTTTTGTTATCAGTCACGGTCGCGAGGTAAGTGATTGCTTTTTCGGTCCCGAATGTCGCGTCTTCTGCACAATAGCCAGTCCAGCTCTTCACCTCGTCCGTCCCGCTGAATACAATGCCTTTGGTGCATCAATGCTTGGTTTGTCTTCGTGCAGCTTCCCTACCAATTCCAGCACAATTCTGGCTCCAGGACAGAGTTTGGCTGGTCGTTTCGTGAGTCCTCGCATTCCTTCTTGTCAAGATACGTGGAGACGTCATTGACGGAGATGACTCAGGTGTCTCTACTTGAGTGATAGAAACATCCCAGGCGGCGGCGCTATTTGTGTTGGTGTCATAAAAAGCATAGAGGAGCTGTCAGTGCAAGACAAGCTAAGCCTAGGTCGTCTCCATAATAGAGCTGAGATCCAATCAGTGGAGATGACCATTACTGTAATGAGCTTAGCTTAGTGGAATCAATAATGTTAAGAGCTAGGTCAATAGTGTCCCCCTATTATTTCAATGTTCATTCTAGCAATTGAAGAGAGTTTTTATAAAAACCAGTATCGTCCAATTTCACTGTACTTTGCTCATTCTAAAATACACACTTTTATCGGCTGATTTATTTCTCTGTTTGCAGGATGATTCCCAAGACGTTAGTTCTTGCTTTTATGGCTAGCTGCTTCGTATCCAGCTCCAGTGCCAGCCCTTGCAAAGCCAGTTCCGCGTCCACCGAGACATCCCTCTCAACAGAGGTGCCCACCTCCACGGCAATTCCAACAGCTATCGAGGCCACTCTCGCCATGACTGAATCGGAAAGCGACATTGAGACTTCTACTGCATCACAAGACTCTGCAACCTCTACCGTCTCGCATGAAGCCACCCCAACCTCGTTTACAAATACTGCCTCTGCGACAACTCAACCTACAGCCCCTGTCTTCGTTGATATCGATTGTTCGACAGACTCAGACTGCGTAGCAGCACTGGGGCCTGCTGCACTTGGGATTTATGGTTGTGTCGACCTGATTTGTCAACCCACTGCTGCCCCTTAACTGCAGTACGGTCATGGCAGCTGCTACAAATTTCTTGCCCTCATTTCAAGCCATTCACCGAATACGCTATCGTCATTTTTTCCACCGCGGGTGCGAATTATTAGTGTTACTAGTTGCGATTCAACCTGTTCCGCTCGACTTATTAGAACGGTTCTAGACAATATCGACTATGGCTAGATCTCACAAGAGGCACATAATTTTAATCTTATTTAATATCCTTCAGTATGTATCTACTTTTTTTCATAGTTGAATCAGTCTTAAATACAGTATGCAGCCACTTTGTATAGATGAATTTATCTGTCTCTGCAGAAGTTTAATTTAACTTCAAGAATAAAAATAACTCGCCAAATAGAAAAGGTCATATATAATGACGAGAATAATTAACCAAGATACAAATGTTCCAGGGTGGTATCTGCTGTTTGTATGTAGCTTCTCCAATGAAGATATAGCATCTGGGTTTGAGATGCCGTCTGTGGTGCTCGAGTCAGGATCCTTACTCAAATCTATAACCCCAAACTCCAGAGGGTTGTAAAATTTCCATCGAAGGCCACTAAATTGATACGCACACCTCTTAGGTTTCTGGAGATGTGCCGGAAGAAAGATAATGTGTGACTGGTCGTCCTGTATGGGCATAACGATAATATAGTCAGGTCGATGTTGGGAAGACCACTTCACCTTTGCCAAAACTCTCGGAAAGTGCGATTTCCCTAGTATCGAGTGGAATGAGCTTTTTAGAGATGATGTAGTATGCAGTTCCCACATGATAAAGAACCATGTGCTGGATATGTAACCGTAAAGGCCTGCGCTGCCCATCACCCAACAGTCTCCAATCGTAAATCTATACTGCCCAATATAAATCGAGGGGGTCCATGGCTCAAGCGATTTAAAAATTGGAAGGTATAGATACAAGGTCAAAAGAAGTCGAATGACAGTGCGGTGCTCAGGCCAATCACGGGTGTATTCCAAGCGGTCTTCCAGATCCCAGATTCCGTACCTCCTATCATCTTCATTCATCGACAGGTAGTCCAAGTGACCACTCACAGCAGCGAAAAGAGCGTTTGGGAAGAAACCGCGGTGTCGTCGATTAGCATAAACTCCTTTCCGACGGAGAAGAAAGCGACAAGCTTGGTATCTTCCGCTGAACGCCGCTGCAATCAATGCACTCCCAAATCCAAAGTTCACGCTGACAGTAGGGTCTGCTCCGACCTCAAGCAGATACTGCACTGTATCGGGTTCATACTTGGATGCCGCAGTAATTAATATGGTGGGGAAGGCTGACTGGTAGAGAACTTGATTGATATCAGCCCCGTTCTCTACAGCCCACTGCACTATGTCTTTGTAGTCGTATTCGTTTGTATCTTTGGACGTCCTGTGGGCCACGTCAGACCAAGCGAGAACGGATAGCAAAAGGTTTTCCTTGCCATCGTTGGCGTTGATATCCATGCCGGCCTGAAGAAGAAGCTCGAGTCTCTCGATCACATCATCAGACCATTCAGTATTTGTGACCGCCTCTCGGTCTTGCCACAAGCTAAGATCGATTCTCGCACCTAGGTCTAGGAGTGATCGGACGTTGGGTATGTTGTTTTGCTTCAATGCTTCCGTCAATGCCGTGCATCCTTCCACTCGTTTGTTGACGTCGGCACCCATTTCTACAAGTAAGGGGACCAGATTTTCTCGCTCATTGCTGATGGCGAGGTGCAGAAGTTGTGTTGGATCGTGTGCCTCTTTGTCAGCATCGAGCAACATGCGTACATCTTCAGCAGACGAGTGCTTAATAGCAAACTCAAGGCCGCTTCCATGAGGAGTCTGTAAACTCACATCTGCCCCTTTTTCTAAAAGCTTTTGTAGAAAGACTTTCTTGTTGTTATTGTTTGGCCACTTCAGAGCGCCCTTCAGGGGTGTATCTACTTCCAGATCTGAAATGCCACCTCGCTGCAAGAGTTGTGCCAGTGCTGAGTTCCGAGGAGTGTCATTGACATCTAAGCCAGCCTCAACAAGTGCATCGAAAGCAACCATATCATTGGCTTTAATGGCGACTTTGAAAGGCCCGAGGCAGCATCCATTAGCTGAAATATCGTTCTTGAGAAGAAATCGCCAAATATACTCATGTCGAAATTCGATGGCCAGTGCGAGTAATGATGGGCCCTCGTCAACAGCACCCTTTAGTTCCCACCTTGGTTCATTCCACCAGTTCTCTAACAAGTAGAAGATACCAAAGATAGCTGCAACTTCTAAAGACGACGACCTGGAGCGAACGGCTATGACCTGAGCTGTAACGTAGCGAGATGGTTCGTAAGCCCTGCGGTCCAACAAAGACCGACGAGAATGTTTCCAGGCCAGGAAGGCTGAGCCATCCCCGTCGATCGACCCAAAGAACTCTCTCAAGAGAGATTCTAGCTTAGTGTTTTTATTCGACCGCAAATCAGCCAGGCCAGCGTGATGAAGTGCCTCGCAAAGGATATAATCATCTAGATCATGATTCCAAGAGTATCCGTACCCGATCAAATGTCGATAGTAAGGTTCATTGGCTTCGAATTTCCTTGCTTCCGAAGGTTCTAACCCTTTGCGTCTAGTGAGCAGTCTAAGACAAGAAGTGGCAGCGTGGAAGTGAGCCTCGATGATTCCACAATGGTTGTTCTCGATGTATTCTCGTGCTGATAAGTGGCAAAAGCGCCAGACTTTCACTTCCTCATCAAAGATAAGCAAATTGCCGCCAATACCCAAAATTTCCTCTTTAGTGAGTGTTTCCACCGGCTCTGCCACATCTGTGTCTGGGTCGACTTGTAACAACCTTGACAGTTCAGACGTTCCAAGGGGCTCAAACGCGCAAAGAACCCATTTGATAGCTCTTTTGCCTTGTTGCTCTTCATGGGAAGGTCTTTGACCTATCTGTTTCCAGATAACATCGTAGGCCCCTGTGAGACCTTTGGGGGCATTTGAGATGTGTGCTTTGATGCTCGTTTCATTCCATACTGACGATTGACACAGCTGCTTCACTTGTAGTGCCGCCCATTGGAACATGCCCTGGCTCTTGTCGTGGAAGATTCCTTGAATCTGTTGCTGAAGTTCCGAGCTCAAGTTACTCCATCTTGGGTCTTGCGATAGCTCCTCGTGAACGAATGAGCTTATATCAGCTTCGTTATCGGCGGCTTGTATCTCGATGATTGGCTTGTGTTGAAAGTAGCGTCGTATATCATCGTCAGTCCGACTGGACACAAAAATGCGAATTCTGCTCTTCTCGTCCAATAGGCTTGCCATGGATCTCATGAGTTCCACTCTGGTTTCCCTTTCACACTCATCGAGGGCATCCAGAATGATGGTCGTTCTTGAGTAGTCCTCAATAAGCGTCCCGATCAAGTTTTTGCATGTCGGTATGTCAAACGTCATGCCGCTAGTTGCAAGACGATCCGGGAGGCCTTTCAGCGCCTGGTGAATCTTTCCACTTTCTGCTTGCTTAATCGGAGTTGACAGTTGGCGTAGTATGCTGCGAAGGATATCTTGAGGGTTCCTTCGATTCTCTTCATCACGTTTGCAATAGAAGTAGGCCACGGCTTCATCGTCTTCAGCATTCTCACAGCAGTAATCGACTACTTTGGAAATGAGAAAAGTCTTGCCAGAACCAGCTAAATATAGTTAGCTCTCAACAATAAACTAGGGTTGTTGACGTACGATTCCCGTACAGAACCATTATTGCTGCATCGTTCCTCTCCCATTCAATGAAGTTATCTTTCTTCAAGATCCATTCACAGGTTCCGTCAGTTCTCTTCCTCTTGACTTCCTCATGGTGGCCCCGAAACAGAATAGCAGAGATTTTTTTGAGAGCTCTCAACTTATCTTTTTCATCTATTCTCACAAGTGATTCCAGCAAACGATCTTCCAGATTTGCAATCGAGGACTTTAGCTCACTCAATAGATTGGAATACTTGTGAGAGGTATGGTGAGTAAGAATCCTTTCACAATCTTGACCGCAGTCTATGACCTGCTTGTGCTGCGCTTTTAGCTCGCGTAGAATGCCTGCCGGCTCAGATGAGTTGAATAGGGCTAAGACTTTTCGTTTCCCCTTCTTCATGATGAAAGCCGAGTAAGAATACTCAAGCGCTGCTAAAAGTGAAGAATAAAGCTTTATCAGGTTTTCGATCAAGGTGTTGACGCATCGTTGACCTAGATCTGTGCCTCCATAGGCATTTCCAATATGCATATCCTCATTCATATATACAACCTCTAGAACGTGACCAGAAAGGACAAATTGAGGCATTAATGACAGAATCTCGAAGAGACTTTCTGTGTACTCTTTCTCAGCCACAATAGCCTGTTGAAGAACTTAGACTCTGTCTGAATAAGATGTTGTTGATTGACGGGTGAATCACCTGCAGGACGAAGCGAAAAGCCGCCCATGGGAGAGCTGCATGGACAGGATCGAATGATGACGCCACATCGCCGATATCCTTGAACTTGTTGAGCCAGTGAACCATGCGCTCAAAGTACTTCCGCAAGTCCCATCTGTGACCCTTGATCTCCAAGAGGTAAGGACGACGTGCGTTCTCGAGTTCTGTCTTTTTTTGTTCCGTTCGGCTGATGAGCCAGTCGATCTGTTGTGTTGCTGTTAAGCCGGATTGTGCATCGTCTTCAATGCCCTCCAGCCAGTTTTTGACATTTTCTGGAAGTCCTTCTCGGGTTTTGACCCAGAGACTTGAGGCATCTCTCATCGTAATTTCGCGAGACTTCGGCGCTGGTCTTCTACTAGGACAAGGAGAAGCGGAGAATATTGAAAAGGAGGGAACCAACGCTAATGCCGCAGTCAGCCTTGCACTGAAAGAAGAGGAACACACCAATCACAATTCTGATATGACCGGAGGGGTTGAAAATAAATGCGTACTAACTATGACAAGAGTGTTATTGAGCTGGAATATTTAGCTATTCACCATGGGTCTGAGAATAGGTCTGAGAATCTGGTTATCTTCAATATAGTTTTAGTGGTGGTAGAAAAGTTATGTCCTGAGCCCTAAGGTGTAAAAATAAGTAGTCTAAGAAGTCTGGTCTGAGTAGTATGAGCTGACCTACTAATTTTGTCACTCATGCTTCAAGCGGCCTTAGGTGGCTCACCCTATAGCACAACACTTAGTTATCAAGTGGACTCTTTATGGGCTTTAGACTAGCTAAGCTTTGAACTAGATTCTACCTGATCTACCTGATTTAATCCTGAACGATGTGAAGCTTGCGCTGATGCAGTCTTTAGTAGTTGTTAAGTTGTACATGATTTTCGTAACCCAAAATAGTGTCTTTGTCCCTCAATCTGCAGTTTAGAGTCGCGCCCATCGCGACGGTTATGTGGATGAATTCAGATATCTAGGCCATTATAGGTATGGTTCAGCTATTAAGCTTTGACTCCGCCTTAGGATTTGAGTAACAAATCGGCATCAGGGAGACACGTGCAAGTCCAAGACTCAGTGGCAAGTTTCGCCATTGACACCCTTGCATGCTGCGGAAGGTAATCTACACGAGCTAACGACATATGGACGCGGTAAATTACCCGCCGGACCGAGCCTGAGCTGTAATTGGTGTCTTGTACGGAGCGCAAGGCCAACGAAATTGCCGATCCTAGCGCTTATGTCGACTGTTCCTTCGCAACTCAAAGCGTCAAAATAGGTCCACTCCGAGTCTTGGTCTAGCTGTAACTGTATGCTGAATGGACGGGTTACGGGGGTTGATGTCTGAAAGACAGGCTGGCTGTGTCAACTCACCGCTCACGTTCCCATGGGAGCGGAGACAGGATGGAGTGGATCAGGGGACTTTGGTGTTGGGTCTAATTAACCTCCGCGCTTCTACCAGGGGGTCACTCTGTAGAGTGGGCCATCATAAAGGCATTGTGCCCTGCTAGTATGTAGAGAGGGATTTTATTTGCTTTACATTGTTTGCTAACTGTAATTGCAATGGAGTTCTCTCTGCTGTGTCTGTTGTGTGTATTCACTCCAGTGATTGCCTCGTTCCCTCGTGGCTTTGAGTTGTAAGCTCGTACATCCCCTGTCTGATCGACGGACTACCCCTAACCAGTCGGTTCCAGCTCAAACTTTCTCATCCTGCCACGCGCAGATAATCCCACCAGCAAAGACGGCAACTGTGGCTCTAATTCTGATAACAACGCAACATGTCTCACATCCACTTTTGGTAACTGCTGCTCTGAAAAAGGCTTCTGCGGCAAGACTTCAGCATACTGCGGCGAGGGCTGCCAAAGTGGTTTTGGTACCTGTGGATCAAGTGGTGGGCAGCTTGTCAGTACCTCGGGGTCTTGTGGTGCGACTTCCTCGAGCAATATAACATGTCAAGGAAGCGAGTTTGGTAACTGCTGCTCTGAAAAGGGCTACTGCGGCAAGACTTCCACGTATTGCGGTACTGGGTAAGTGCGGTCTATTGTTTTCTGGATGGGCGCTATCGGCTCAAGTAACTCGTTGGGATGCCAACTGACATTTGAACTTGAACAGATGCCAAAGCGGGTTCGGTACTTGTGATTCAGAGGATGAGTCCTCCACGGCCACTACAGCGACTACAGCAACTCAAAAGACTTCTACCACGGCAGCAGCGTCAGCGACGAGCCTCGGTGCTATTTCTATTGATGGAAACTGCGGATCTAATTCGGACACCAACGCCATCTGTGAGGGTAGCGAGTGGGGTGATTGCTGTTCAGCTAAGGGTTTCTGCGGCAAAACCTCTGGTAAGTGAACCCGTGCCCAGAACGTACACATTATCATGCACCATCTGACTCCAATTTCAGACTATTGTGAGACGGGATGCCAATCAAAGTTCGGTTCTTGCAATTCAACTAGTTCATCGACTACCTCATCTGAAAGTTCACCGACAAGCTCACCAACAAGTTCGGATTCGACAAGTTCATCAACAAGCACAGCCTCGGCAAGCTCGATGACTGGCGCCCTTACCACCGGCGCCAAGGCTGGGATCGCGGTTGGATCTGTTATTGGCGGCATCGGCGTGATAGGTCTTATTGCTTGGCTTGTGATGAGGAGGAAGAATAAAAAGACTGCGCCATCAGCGATGGAAGTCGGCGCGGCGAAATCTCCGGAGGAGCCCAGGCATGAGCTTAAGGGGGATTATCATGCCGAGTTGGATGGAGGAAGTCGCGCTGAGTTGCCTGGTGATTTTGGAAGTTACAACAAATGACAAAGGTTGGGAAATTACGTGGCAAAGAAATTTACTAACTATATTTATCGATAACGAGCTAATACTACATTTCACTTCATATTGGTATCTTCAGTATACATCTTGGAAACGCTGGAGCATGGTCTGTGAGAAATGATGCTAATGCACATTTATCGGAGAAAGGTTTATGTTTCTCTGTCCAGGATATTATGTGAGAAATCTATTGACGATCGGGAGATTCTAACAGTCTCAATGCGTGGTTGGGATGCTTTGTTTATCATATGTCGAGGGGAAATGGTTGTTGACTACTACCCTGTAGGTATTCTGTCTGTAACTAAACTCTTGAAAAGACTGTATGGAAGGAGGCATTGATCGCCTTCAACATACAAACACGTTGTCTCCACATACTGTGTTTCCATAGGTGAATGAGTCAAGTTTATTCTCTCGACTTGTAGCATAACCCATGAGACGAGGTTCCTTTGCCTATTCAGTTCGTTCAGCCCCCGTTGCAGAAAAGAAGAGAGTGTTCTTCCGATGGAGAATACGATGTAGCCGTCCTATCCTATGGAATATGAAGATACAATGGCGAACCTCTGGCTTGGTGATCTTGTCTACCCAAGAATCATTTTATATTAATCACTCAACAAGTACATGTTCTAGAGATGGTTCCACCAGGGCCAAGTTATATATGTCCATAGTGTATGTGATAGTGATACGTTTTGGATCAAGCATTAAGTGGTCCTGATATCTGTGAGCTCGCCCGATTTAGTAAGAATTGTGAGATGCTTGACCGCTACCAAAATCCTAATATGATTTCATCATCCATGTATGTAACTGTCGTTGGCAATCCTCCAAAGTGCTTAAAGTGCTTGAAATGGTCGAGTCCTCGTACCTTTTGCAACAAAGCATCCTTGGCGACAGAGTGGCATTTAAACGGAATGGACTCGTCGAGTTTAATGATTTGATTCCAAAAGATGCGCTCCTACTACGTATGAATCCCCTAGCCGGTCAATAGTTGGACTAAGCTCACTAGATACGGCAACGAAGACGGCGAAAGAGGTCGATCATTATCATCACCACTGTACCACCCTTTCCTGCCCAGCTAGATCATTGAGTTTCTCTTGCCACGTCCACATGACAACTCGCGCCTCTCTACTCCCTGTAAAAGCGAATGTAAAGTTGAATATGCGAAACATTGGATCTGTCTCCTCTTGTCCCTGTTCAAAGGTCTTAGCTACTAAGCCTTGTTGTACGTGGTATTCCCAAGCCGCCTCCCTCTCTCTGTCCATAATTGCATCGGCAAGACTTGCAGAGATGAGACTATCCCATGCACCTTCGAATCGCGGGCGTCGAAGTAGAGTTACGGCTCGCTTGCGAGTCGACTGTTCGGTACCATTATGAGTGACTAAGAAGAGTTGGTGGGTGTAGGATACCCTGCGAGTCTTTTGGGGATCGACATTCATGATTTGTTCTGCGAGGTCGACTATAGAGGTTAACAATAGAGGGAGGCTACGTTGACGCTTCTCCAAGTCAGGCTCATCGGGGTCTTGGATAAGTAGGAGACGGTTGGTGTCATGAAAAAGGCGTAAAGGGAGAATACTGTCTGCCTCCAATTGATATGAACATCTTGGGTGTTGGTCTATCTCTTGTTGGAACATGTGGATTGCCTTTGTGATCTCGTTGAAAAATCGCGTGTACACCTCCTGTCGTGCAGCCAGAATAGACAAAACATCTAATCCAGACTTGCCAGTCTGAAGATCTCCGAGCTGTTTGGCATGCTGTTGCGAGAAAAGGACCAGTCCTGTCAACAGAGACTGGGCAGCACCGTTGGCTTGTTCAACGTGTTCTGGCCTTGGACGGGATGAGCGTGGCGCAGTATATGAGCGCCATGCGTTGAAAATTTTATTCTGCGAGAGCAAAAGGGGACTTTCAACAACGCTGCCATGGTCAAGTGAATTTAACTGCAGCTCAAGGTTCATCAGAACAGACTGTATGGGAGCAATCGATATTGGGACTGATGCAAAGGTGTTTTCTTGGAGTTGGCCCAGCTTTGAAGGGTTTACGTCATGGTCCTGAATCTCGCGAAGGAGGTTGCACCCAGCGTGGAGATGTATGCGGGTCTGGTGATGAAGACCTTTGATTGTGCATATATATGTAAATACAGTACTGACGATAAGCGCCCGCCACCGATCTGCATGTCTCGGCGACCGCGACTCAGTGAGACATTGGATGGATGAGTTGAACTGTTTCAACGAAAACAGGTTTCGCGAACCTTGGCCATTTTCTGCAAAATCCTCATGAGCTGAACCGAGACTCACAACAGCGTGCCAGATAGCCGGATCGGACAGGCAAACACGCAGAAGCTCGGCAAGCCAAAAGTCGGCGTAGAAAGAGCCGGCGAGAGATGGGCTGTGACTTCAAGGAAGTAGCTGTAGCTGCGTACTTCTTCGGGGCTTTGACGTGGTAAAACAAGTTTCAGATCGACGGTAGGGTTTGGGGAGTTGTGGCGTTGCGGTGAGGGTGATTGGGAGATGGATGAAGAGGGCTTGTGGGGAGCATAGCCATCGCATACCCGGGCTGTGGAGGTACAGCGATCACAGGCCGGCTGTTGTTCGTCGCAACGTACTTTGCGTATCCTAGGATACAACGTCAGTATACATCAGTACACTGCAGATCATTACGGAAACTGACTTGCAAGTCCTACACCCCGTTCTGGATTTGGTGTGATATGCCCGTTGTCGCGGTCGACTTGCACCGCTGGCAGCGGATCTTTCGATCAAGACCTGGACCATATCTGTTGCCAATGTCTTTTCTCTCCTACGTTAACAAGAAGAAGGGAAGAACAAGAAAAGACGGTCTGCATACTGACTTGGTAACTTCGTACTTGGGTGGCTGAGCGAGATTAAAGACTGACGTAACTTGGGGCTGAACAGTGGAGAAATAGCTTTACAAGAGTTGAAATGAGCGACCCGGCCAATCCGAGAAGGTTCACAGCTCAAGTACACGTTGATTGGCTAGATGATCATTTGTACGATTATCAGGTATTTAACAAATGCGCAAGGGTTGGCCATGAAAATGTCACGTGTAAGGCTGTTTAGAACAAAACAGCCCAACCGTTTCCCCTCATTTCGTCAAGGGTAGTTCAATCCTCTCTAGCGTCTTCTCGAAATCCTCTAGCGTCTTTGGCATCTCTATTTTGGGAGTAGTAGCTGTCAATGACATATACCAACGGGTCCGTATATCTGAGGCCTTGTTTGTTACACCAGAACCCTTTTGAACGAATCAAACAATGCAACAGCTGGTACACTGCCCTGGTATAACCATTGGTTCAACCTATACATCATTGATCTGCATTGACGCGTCTCCTATCCAGATACTCGTTGTATAAAGAAGACACCCTCACGCTCTCTCTCTGCTACAGCTATCTCAATCATCTTCCATCAACAGGTTCTACTCCAGTCCTGATCATGAAGTACTTTTCTGTTATTCTTTCCCTCATTCTGGCCCAGAAGGTGTATGCAACGCAGAGCATATGTCCTCTCCTGGGTCCAATCTTTCCACCTGTCAACGACCCACTCGAGTCCGATACTGTCTTAGACGCCATTGTACACCTCAATGCTACCTTTGAAAGTTTCGACCACAACGGCACCTTCGATAAGTTGAACACGACTTTCTATCTTCAGGCCTTTTCTACTTCAAACACCCTGTTTCAGTATGGATACGTCCCTTCTTCGATGAAGGATTTCTTAACCTCAGAAGCGATCAACGAGGATACTGTGTTTCGTATTGGCAGTGTCTCCAAGCTTTTCACCGTGTATACACTTCTCGCCGAGGTCGGAATGAAGTATATGAACGACCCTGTGACAAAGTGGATTCCCGAGCTTGCGCTTGCGGCTAAGAAGAACAAGGGTGATGTCACGCGCAGTGTTCAGTGGGATGAGATTACTATCGGCGAGCTCGCTGGACAGTTAGCCGGCATCCCTCGAGATTGTAAGTATTTATACATGACATATACAGCCCAGCTCTTCTAATCTTATGTCTAGTTGGACTCTACGATGTGGAAACCACATTTCAACTCAAAAAAGAGAATCCTGAGAAATACGGTTTACCTGCCCTAGCCAACAAGGCCAAACCGAAATGCAGCATCTCAGATCCACATCTAGAACCTTGCACCCGACAAGGTAGATTCATCTATCGCCTTCTTCAGCTGATCACTGTGACTAATATTCATTTACAGAATTTTTCGAGGGAATTACAGCTAACAACTCCTTCCCCATCACATCCAGTGGTAACACTCCCGTGTACTCCAACCTTGCATACCAAATTCTCGCCTACGCACTTGAGGGCATGACTGGAAAGTCTTTTGACGAGTCTCTTAAATCATCGCTCCTTACTCCCCTCTCTCTCAACCGTACGACCACGGAAGCACCCAAGAGCAAAGAAAACGCCATGATTCCAGAGAATGAGCAGCTCTCGTCGTGGAGTTCAAATACAGGAGATGCTAGTCCGTAAGTCTTCTTGCCCTTCTCTTCAGGTTATGTTGGACAAGGCTGAAACTCAATAGCTGTGGCGGCATGTTTTCCACGGGTGCAGATCTCACTCGTCTCGGTCAATCTATCCTCAAGTCAACAATCCTGGAACCCGCCACTACACGCTCTTGGCTCAAGCCTATCACCCATACTGCGGACCTCACAATGTCGGTCGGCATGCCTTGGGAGATCCGCCGAACTTCTGTCCCCCTCGGCAGCGGTACCCGAGTCGTCGATCTATACACCAAGAATGGTGCCCTGGGGCTTTACACTTCGATTTTCGTTCTCTCCCCAGACCACGATATTGGCTTTGTGGGGCTTTTTGCAGGACCTAGCCGTGCTGCTTTGTTGGCTCAAATGTCCGACCTCCTTGCGGAGAATTTGCTACCTGCTGCTGAGGAAGCAGCGCGCGAAACAGCCGACTCTCGGTTTGCGGGCACATTCAAGGGCCCCACGAATCAGATGACGGTCGTGATGGATGATACGCTCGTGATCCGTAACTGGACCCGCGAGGGCGTTGATGTCCTAGCGACACAAGCTGCGATGCTGTTCCCGGGGCTGGACGTGCCGATGGTTGCCAGACTGTATCCAATGGGATTGAAAGGGCAAGGGAGAATGTCCTTCAGAGCTGTCTATGAGGCCAAGAAGGGTGGCGATGCTGTAGAAGACGGGACAGAAGGCAGTGTTGGTCCTTTCAGTGGTGGTTGCTTGACGTGGGGAGGGGTTGACTCGCTGAACTATGGAAATGTTGGGTTGGATGATTTCGAGTATGAGGTTGACGAGACTGGTGAGGCAACTGGAATCACACCGAGAGTGATGAGAGAGACTCTCAAGAAGGCCAATTAAGTCAGACAGTCCTACTACCATGGACGTAGTCAGGTATCTGCTTACTTGTACCTGACCTTTTAATTAACTTGATTCCCTTACTTATGTTCTTAGACTTTATTTAGACTTTATTTAGACTTTATCTTAGACTTTAACTTAGACTTCATTTCAGATTTTATTTTAGACAATTTTACTTATCTTTCCCTTCAATTTCCTCAATTCATTTTCTATGAGAAGAATATATGTACAAGACAAATGTATTTTTATGCCTTATGGAACAACACTGAGCGCACCCAGACAGCACATGCAGGAATTAGAATGCCAAGATACGCTTGCTGATCCAAGAACTACCATTTCTCATACATAGTCTTATACAGAGCATCGCAGAACAGTGTTATGGCTCTTGACCCAGCCTCCAGGACTGCGTCCATAGCAATGAATGGGTGCGGCTGACCCTTCATCATATTGACCTCAGCCTTGACACCAGCATCAACCAGCTTCTTTGCAAACTGTTCGCCCTCTGTGCGCAGAACATCCAACTCACCAACGACGAAACATGCTGGTGGAAGTTTAGAGAAATCCCCCTTCCAGAATAGTGGGCTGGCTTCAGGATGAGACCAGTCCTCCTTGTTAGGTAGATAATGGTTACGGTACCAAAGCATCTTGGGGGCTGGAAGAGCGGGGGAATTCTGGTTCTCTTTCCATGACTCGTTGTTGGATATATCGGCTGTGTTATCCATAACTGGTACGGAAAGAAGTTGCAGGGAGAATTGCGGTGATCCTAGATCGGCAGCCCTTTGACACATGACAGCTGCGAGGTTAGCACCAGCGGATGAGCCGCCTAGATATTCTCAATTAGTTTCAACCGATGAAAACTATATGGAAGTAAGATTACCTGTTGCCAACTTCGACGTGTCTAAGCCAAGGATATCTTTCCCCTCCCCAATGACCCACAACACGGCCTCCCAGGAATCGTGCACAGCAGCGGGGAACGGGTTCTCTGGCGCGAGTCTGTAATCTACGCTGACAACGACACACTTTCCTCGAGCACATAAATGCGATGCAATAACGTTCTCAGTCTCAATCGTACCGAGAACCCATCCACCGCCGTGATAGTAAATGCATACTGGCCATCCAGCTTCTGGCTTCTCACCGTTCGGCGTAAAGCACCGAACACTGACATCAGGGCCTTGGCTTTCTCTTCGTTCGACTTTGTAATCGACTGTGCTGGCTACGGGTTGTAATGGACCACTGCCTGGAATGAGAACGCCGCTGGCTCGCGATGCTTCTATCGGTTGAAGGTGAACTTGTTGCTTGTCTATGATGTGTTTGTTATAGAATGCGGCATACTCTGGGTCTATTCGTCCAACCACTGATTCGTGGAGTGGGTATGGGGGTTGATTGCTCATGCTGTGATAATGGGTTGTGCAAGTGAATATTTTCGATGATAGAAATTGTGTTCTCAGTCTATGTCAAGCTATTGCTTTTGGTTTATCTGCAACGGAGGTTTATCTATTGCCGGCCATTCAGCTATCAAATGCCTCGGTTGATTGGTAGTGGATTGGGATCGACATGTTATGTTACACTGCCAACTCGTACTGTACAAACAGCAAAGTATCCACTCGGCGTACTGTATCAAAGCACCGTGACCCACCCCCAGATTGTAAGGATCACGATCATTATCATGTACGGCGAACTGATGATACAGTGTGTGCACCGAGATAACATACCCTTGATATGTAACCAGTCAGTGATGCAAGCCAAACATAAGCTTATTGATGTAACATCTCCCTTGCCATTACTTGGTTTATCTTTCTCATATGACATCTCAAATACCACACGTTCACAATCGCTGCCAAACCTTTCTTGTTCCACTGAAGATCATTATTTTTCCAACAGCCTGCAGATCATCCAAAAGTTATGCACCCGAAAGATCACAAAGATGATGACTTCATTGACGACACGCTCCATGATGTCGCCGAAGGAGAAACTGCTCGCATCGTTGACCACATCGCGGAGCGTCAACTTTGCCGCAAGTTTGACGTCCGTTTGATGCCTGTCTTGGCGATCATGTGTAAGATTGATCTGGTTCACGTCGCGTCGACGTTTCTGACTAGCCGATAGACTTGTTCAACGCTTTGGATAAAGGAAACCTCGGAAACGCCCAAACAGCTGGGCTTAGTGATAGTACGACATTCCACTCCACAGGCCCGTCGGACAATAACTAATATGCTCTCAGATTTGAACTTCAAACCAGGTCAATACAACCTTTTGGTGTCAATCTTCTTTGTACCGTATGTCATTTTTGCTCCACCAGTTGCGATAGTTGGCAAGAAGTACGGCCCTGCCAGAGTTCTTCCAATTCTCATGTTCACCTTTGGTTCCATGACTTTGTTGGCGGCTTGCGTCCAGAATTTTGGCGGGCTCTTTGCTCTTCGCTTCTTTCTGGGTGTCGCTGAGTCGGGTTTCTTCCCGCTTGTCATTTATTACCTCACAACATTCTACAGGCGTGGTGAACTGGCACGTCGCTTGGCCGTCTTTTACGCAGCCTCCAATATTGCCAATGCCTTTGTACGTTCCCAATGCTGCACGGGCAGTATAAATACTGACGAGAACAGAGCGGGCTTTTGTCATTCGGAGTTTTCCAGATCGACTCCAAGATGTTTGTATGGCGGTATCTGTTCATCATTGAAGGCGCAGCATCTGTCCTCTTCTCCATCTTTGCTTTCTGGTATCTTCCGTTGTCAGCTGGTGAGGCCAAGTTTCTTGGCGAAGAGGAAAAGGCATTAGCATTTCACCGAATGCAGGTCGATTCATCTTCAGTTGTGCAAGAAAAGTTCAGCTTTAAGGACTCGATCAAAATCTTTAAACAGCCGACGACGTACTGTTTCCTGTTGATTGAGATTTGCCTGGGTGTACCGATTCAGTCTGTCGCGCTTTTTATGCCGCAGATTATCCAACGTCTGGGATATGGAACTATCAAGACCAATCTTTATACTGGTATGTGAGTGTGATCTGGGGTGGTCAAACTGCTAACATGTCTACATAGTCGCGCCTAATGTTGGCGGCGCAGTGATGCTACTTATCTTGGCATTCAGCTCTGACTTTCTGCGCATTCGTTTCCCCTTTATCATGCTCGGATTCGCCTTCACCTTTATCGGGTTCATCATTTATGCCGCCATCTCTGATGTCCAAGCCCAGTTACAGCTGGCCTACTACGCATGCTTCATGATGGTTTGGGGAACTTCTGCACCATCTGTCCTATTATCTACGTGGTATAATAATAATATTAGCCACGAGGGCAAGAGGGTAGTGCTCACATCAGTGGGTGTACCTTTAGCAAACTTGATGGGTCTCGTATCAAGCAACATTTTCCGAGAGAGCGAAAAGCCCAAGTACCCAACAGCTCTTATCACAACAGCCTGCTTTGGAGCCTGCGGATGCCTCATAGCGGGTCTTCTTGGTGGGTTTATGGTCTTTGATAACATGCGAAGGAATCGCAAGGCGGGGACCAAGACGACGGCTGCGGATGTGTCTACTCAGCGTTTGCGCGATGGCCCATCTTCCCCCGAATTTCGTTGGTTCTTGTGATCGGGGAATCTTGGGTAATCAGGAACATTGTCTGCTAGGAACACGAGAGAGATAGTTGGCCGGGCTATACTGTTCAGATTAGTGTAGTTAGCTTATTTATTTTGTACCTTGAATCTCGACCCTCGCTCAGTGTATCAGCACAAGAGACAAAATCATTGAACCACTCTTATGCTACATAAACACTAAGACTGACCTTATATTTATGTTGCCCACTAGATTAGTCTCGATTTTTATGCAACCCGCCCATGGAGCGGGGAAATATGGAACCGCGATAAGCAGGGAAGATCGGCGGACAAAAGGTCATGAGATAAAGGCGGGGAGACTGACACACTGTGCTCTGTAACCTACAACGTTACTTCGAGATTGTCGATTCCATTCAATCTGCGGAATCCATCTTCGGAGGGTAAAAGTAAACCCGATACACATCCACCTATCTGCTCATCTCACCCATAATACATATTCATTGTCACGATCGATCAAATCACTCACCACCGAACCATCCAACATTTCCATCATGTACTCTCCCAAAGTGGGCGACAGCCTGGATGATCTCGACACCCCGTCCATGATTGTCGACCTTGATGTCATGGAGGCCAACATCAAGAAGCTTATGGATAGACTCCTTCCAACTGGGCGGAATATCAGACCGCATCTAAAGACAACCAAGAGCGCTATCATCGCTAAAAAGCTTGTTGCAGCTGGTGCAAAAGGCGGATGCGTCGCAAAGCTGAGTGAAGCTGAAGCAATCACTGCTGCTGGTTTTACCGATCTTCTCATCACGTGTGAGATTGTTGGTCCGGCCAAGGTCAGAAGATTGGTTGAGCTTTTCAAGAAGCATCAAGATCTACGGATAGTGGTAGACGACGCCGACGCTGCTACCGCCATCAACAATGCCCTGGCAAACTCGGGTTCTCAAGACCCTATAAACGTGTTGATTGACTTGGACGTCGGACTCCACCGCACCGGTGTCAAGCCCGAAGGTGCTTTACCACTAGCACGACACATCGACACATTGAAACAAATGCGTCTGATTGGCGTCCAAGGCTATGAGGGCCACCTACAGCATCTTCACGACTTCCAAGATCGCAAAGAACAATGTCTTGAATCAATGCGCATTCTTACAGAGACTGCCCAAGAGCTCAAAAAAGAAGGATTCAACATTGAGGTTGTGACAACTGGAGGCACTGGTACAGCTGATTTCTGTGCGACAGTGCCAGGTGTAACAGAGTTGCAGCCCGGATCCTTCATTTTTATGGACACAGACTATCGCAACGCCATCGGAGCCTACTACTCCCACAGTCTGTCATTCCTAGCAACAGTCGTGAGCAAGCAGGGGGAACGTCAAGTCACAATAGACACGGGTCTCAAGACTTTAACAACTGACAGTGGTCTTTCTGAATGTAAAGATCAAAGATATGTTTACAACCAGTTGGGTGATGAACATGGGTCGTTGAATTGGGAGGAAGGAACGCCATCGCTCAAGGTTGGCGATAGGGTCGAGATGATTCCAAGTCATATCGACCCGACTGTTAACCTTCACGATTATTATTATGCTCATCGCAATGGGACCATCGAGGAGATCTGGCCAGTTGACTCGAGAGGGAAGGTTCAGTAAGCTGTAACCAGGATTGAATTCAACAAGTGTAAAAATAGGCAGTGTTAGAGATAGTGGCACACACTTCACCAATGTATTTTACAACTCTCTGCCAAATTTCCTTTATCACGTCAATATCGATGTAGCTCTATCGTCCACATTTTAGTGCAGTAATATATAACAGTCAAATCAAGTAAACGCAAAATATAGTAAATAGTAACTATGTGAAACTTGACACCGCATGAGTATTCGTTTAGTTATACTATTATCAGTTCTTCCGCAACAAGTTCCTTGTTTCTAAAGTCCCTCTTCCTTCCTCTCATAAACTGACCAACTCTAGTATATGGACTCGCATTGTCCGTTCGTGTGAGCAACAAACCGGATATGCCCTTTCCTGTGAAACCCTCTGAGGCTATCGCAAGACAAAAGACAATCATTGGTTCGGTGAATCGGGTTTCATCACGAGTACCAGAAGTGTTGTTGTTCCATGTGCCGTGCAGAACCTCTGGATCCTCCTTGAAATCGACATTCGGGTTTGCAGCAATAAAGTCCTCAATGTACTTGTTGTAGCCTTCTTCATGTGACATTATACTTTCGTCGCCACCCTCAGCATTAGACATAGGAAGCAAGACAAGGTTCGAGGTCTGTGGGTAGAACCATGCGGTTCTAACAAACCCTAGTACTTTAAGTTGCCCCGCAACAACTTCCCCAAAGGGGTTTTGGGCCAATTTTGGCGTTGTTGAACAGTCTAAAACTTTGCAAATAGGAGCTGTATTGTATATAGGCGCGAATACTTCATCAAACTGAATCATGCCACCTTCAATACTCGCCCACGACCAGGAAGGTGCGCGGTAGGTCTTTGGCCGGTACGAATCGAGTTTTTCACCGTCAGGTAAGCTTCTGTGGTGATAACTGACATACCACGTCAGTTGTAGCGCTAGCTTGTATGTCCACAATCCGGCATAATACCCTGGGCCAAGGGCTGGGGCAAACGAGCCATGGAGTGCAATTCCAGCGACTGCATTTAACTTGTCATTCTCGAGACTGGCACGTCTAAGCGAGTAGGCTGAAACAAGTCGACTCCAGCAGGTCAACGCCTCGTATTTCACGGCCAATGCATCTTGGTCGTCCATCAATAATTCGTTCAGATTGAGACTAGTGTATGTGTCCATACTGTCGTAGAAGGGGTAATGGAACGAATCACCAAAGGTCTTTGTACCAGCTTTGCAAGCCCACATCATGGTGTGACTAGCAAAGGTGATAGTCCGTTGAGCAAGCAATTGTTCCTGTAGTGTCCAAGCCCTTTTTGCAAGCGGCTCGGAACGCTCATCGTATGATGCATCGTCGAGGCTGCCGAAAGAGAAGGTTCCAAACACGTTGGGCTTTAAGCAGAATGGTATTGTAAAACTTTGCTTTATATGAGGCCGATCCTGTAGAAACCCCTCGGAGACTTCTTGTGCAGAGGCGGCGACAATTGTCAAAGTGGAAGAGGCATAGATATCCTTCATCGATGAAATCTCCCGATTCTTGTCTTTTTCAGAATCTTGAATGATGCAAAGGGCATCTATCCACAAATATGGAATTGAGAGACTGCGAGTTACAGCTATAGCCTGTTGGAAAGTAAGAGGCAGCGTTCTATTGTCAAAGCCCTCCATGAATTGTGCATAGTTCGACGTGTTGAGCGTGTCGAAGGGAGCTTTACCCCAGCAATAAGATACAGTCGCATACCTTCCACGACGCCCTCCAGATTCAACGACCCGTGGCTCGTTTTGATCCTTAGGCCTGACTTCGATGACCCTTGTAGGTAGTGTAGCCTCTGCGTGTGGATCTAAACATCCCTCATGTCCTTTGCATTCCGCGAGCCACGATTGCATTTGAAGGTTACCCTCTGGGCTGCCTACGTCGTGTCTCAGTGGACGTGCAGTCACATGCGCTGACGCTTCATCTTTGCTGGACGTAAAGGCATAGATCCGACGGGTATCCGCGAATTCTTCTTCATCCCCACATAAATAATAGACGCGAACAAAAAACACGTTGCGGCCCCTTGGTGTAGCTTGATGTCTTTCCCGACCAGGAAGCAACACCGTTTTTATACGTGTTTTTCCATGCTTTGAGTCATACAAGAAGGTCTCAACAAAACTGCACCAGTTGCAACCGGATGATGAGGCATTTGTAATTTCGTCAATGGTGGAGACTGCTTCTGTCTCGTGGTGAATGTAAGGATCATCTTCGGCCGTACATGTTTTTTCGAAAGACTCAGTGTTGAAGAATTCATCCCAACATTTGTTGCATACAAGGTCTTGTGGCTTCATTTTAGAAATGAATGTTGTTAGAGCCACACAGGATGTGGCAGGGGAAAGGCAGAGTTTCATTTGGTGATTTTCAACTTCAATGCTGACACACGTGACCATTTTCAACCATCAAGAATAAGTTATGCCTAAATTACAAAAGGCATACTAGAAGAAAAGAAAAACGATGGAAGACAAATGGGAGTTACAGGGTCAGGGTAGGCCATCGAAAATACAAAAGTAGTTTACTTGCCTATTCGTAGATATGGACTACTTGGTGTTTCTTTCTTGCTCTAAATATAAAGTCGCTCTTCAGCTGGAGCTGTAACAATTTGGTCTTCTGTCCCAAACCCCAAGTGGCCAACGCTATCACAATCAACACCCTCGGCAATTTCTCCCCATTTTAACCTATGTAGCGACAGAATCATCGCTTATCATATTCTGTAAGCTTTCCTCTAACCTGGCTATCAACGTGTTTGAGGCGAACAACTTCTGCCGCGTTGCGATTGGGATGGTCGGTTTGTTTGGTTCACAGTGACAGGCCGCAGAGATGACATTAGAGTTACTGGCCCCAAGGTTGATGCTTCCTGGTAGCCTCATTTGTGAAGTACTCCTGTGCCGTATCTCTGGATCTGATTTTCTCATCGCGCTTGTACTGCCATCGTTGAGCAAGCTCATTAAGTTTAACAACACTCAGACCCTTTACAATAGCACGATACTCAGCCGGCAGACCAGCGGGCATCACGTTGAGAACCTAACACTGACCTAGCTGATCTCCTTTACTATCTTGCCCTACGACCCAATTCGAGTCCTTCGGCCTGGTGACTGGTGAGTTGGGGGCTTGATTCATTCTTCCATTTGATGAGCTTTTAAATAAAGGCTCTTATATTGAGAAGAAACTGCACTTCAAAGTGATGAGAACTGCGACAGTGCGCCTTGAATTCGCAGTCAGTATAGAACATCCATCCTATTGACCATACAAAGTGATACTGACCCCTGTGTTGTTGTTCAAGACATGCTGATTTTATGCGACAGAGATCTCTCATACAGGACCTAGCCGGGTTTATAACTACAAACCCAACATTAATCCAAGTGACGATTGGGTATTTGTTGAGTTATCAGGCTAGAGAATAGGGGGCAGAAACGCTGACCTCGAAGTCGGACTCTTGGACAAACGGACAATTCAATTGAAACCCAAATGGCATAAACAAGCTTTGTGTTATCCTCTCTTATGCCTTGGAGGCCAAGATTTCCTATCAGGATGCAAAACTTCAGGGTACATCAATGCCGTACACGGGACTACTTCATAATGTGGTTAGTGTAGCAAGGCAGTCCATTACGATCAGGTCCAGCTGTTCTAACATGTATTTCGAATTGCTGTCATCGCTACATAAAGCTAACCCAACAAGGCTCTTCGTTCAAATTGACAGTACAGATGTGCTCGACTGCGACGCAAGGTTGAGATTCTAAGCTGTGGTGCACGCGCGTAGATGCTCATCGATCGGCAAGTATTATCTTGTCTACGGGAGTTAGTCTATCTAGTCTAGCATATTGTCAGTTCGGTTCTAAGGTTTAATTATACTATATTTAATTCTTACTAGTGTTCATGTTTCAGGGTAACTCTGTTTCGCGTCTGTGCACGGCTCAGCAGGGTAAAAGGAAAATCAATTATGGATAATAAGGCGATCGGATCTGTCGGCACGTTACACTCAATTGCCGACGCGTTTAACTTTTTCGATGTGGCGGTGGGAAATTAATTTCTTGTGCAAAGATCAACAAGCTCGTATCAAAGGAGTATCTTGTGACACAAGGGTCGGAAGGTTCGGTGAACGATGGATAAATAGAGACGATTGAGACCCCAAGTTTACTTCTTCTCTAAGCTACAGTGCAAAACAAGACATAGCAACTACACTCTCCACCTCAGACAACCTTCTTCAAATATGTAAGTAACATAGGAAGTTCTTATTCTGGATCGTTGTTTTCATGTAAGAACAAATCATACTAATAACCATTCAGTCCATTCGCAACCATGCTCGCCAAAGCTGTCCTCCTCTCCACGTTTGCGTGCAGCGCAATTGCAGCACCCTACGAAGTCACCAACCCCGAGGATCTCAAGAACAACTGGTACAGCAACGACTACTCTGCCACTCGCGGTGTGAACGAGAAGATTCACTGGAAGTTCACCCTCGAAGGCCACAATGCTGTCCCCGACCCAGGCGACTTTTCAGTCGCATGCCATGGCGTGCAGAATGGAGCTCCGTGCGGCAAGACCTGTGCCCAGAAAACGCCTTTCACCCCCTGCAAGGATACAGCGTATGAGGCGCGCCAGTACTTCAATGGGCCCAAGACTACCATTGAAGTGCGCCGTACTACTATGCCTGACTTTGGAAAGAAAGTTATCACCAGTGCCAATGTCAACATCACTGCGCAGACGGAGGTTGGTACAGTGACCTACGGGTTGCTATTTGGGGAGTTCCAGAAGCAGTTTATCTCCACGCTTAGCGAGCCTCCTTCATCCTAGACATGAATCACTTGAATTCATGTGAGATTGTTCTGTGTACTGGACTTAATGCAGTTTTGTTCCTATTACTTATACTTACATATCTCACGGGGCCGCCTCCCTCTTACAAATATTACGCTTGTCTTTATGGTGGCGCCATCTCCCATGTTTCCCACTGGTCATCCCGGCAGCATTGTTGTAGACGCCCGAGACTGTCCAAATTGTGAAACTTCTCATCGGATGCCTACTGTCAGTTTGGAACAACGATAGTTCCCCTTGCTATTGCCACTTTAAAGCGAATCACAGGGTAGGGGCAGAGTTTGTTTAGAAAACACCGAATAAGCTTTCAAGGACTCCCGTGCGTCCCGGTTGCCTATGGTTTTGTATCTTCTTGACTATATATTATGGCTTGATTCACTCTCAGTCTCATTCTTCTCAATTCCATATATCCGATAATACTCTTCGCTGATGGGAATTTGCTTTGCGCCTGATGGTCGTGTGACATTTCGTCCCCACTCCTTTGGCACAGAGTGTTTATCCTGCCACTCGTATATCGCATCGAAATCCCTGCACTGATGATTGACACCAAAGTCCGGGAAAGGGTTTGTCTGTGTTTCAACCCAGTTGAATGTGATAATGTCCAAATTGCCATTACACATAAGATTCTGCATAAGTATGTCGGTGCAGTGGCTGACATGAATCCAATGCAGTTCGCTGAATGGTTTCTTGGCTGTGCCGTTCCGGTGATACTCGGCCCATGCCAGATGTCGAAGGAGGTTCAGGCAGTGAATCTGATGGAACATATCGATCTGTGCCATGTAGGCATTATCACCGAGCCCATACTCCGGTGGAAACTTGACAAGAAGCTCTGGATCTTTGCCTAGTCTTCGAACCTCATTCTCGGTGATGGGGAAAACGCGGATGTTCTCGAGGTCTTCCCATGCTTCATCGACTGCTGAGTCGGGCTTGACGGAGTTGCGCCACTTGGTAGGATTTTTGGCTTCGAATAGGCCACCTTCAGTCTCTATGGGCCTCAGTTTGAAGTTGATTGAGTCCAGGACAGGAGCTGTACTGTCAGTCGCTGCTTTGGATTGTGTTTACCGAGAGAAAGGCTTACAATAAAATGAAGTCTTCCGAACATGCTCCATCTCTGATATCACATTGGTTCTCGTGTACGTAGCCACGAAGAGACAAAGAGATATCAAGAAGAAGAAGACGTTAAATGCGAGCCAGGCGTGGCCTTTCCGGCTCCCTCGCTGCTTCAATGGGGTCCAGTCGGTTCCCTCGCTGCCCTCTTCATTATGCAGCAGACTCTCATCAGAACCGTTCTTATCCTTGAACGACATGATCTCAGTGGAGGAAGTGGTAACTGGGTAGATCGCCTTTGCAGGAATGAGATTCCAGTAGGTCGCGAGGCTATGAGAGATGAGAGTTTGTTGGGGTTGGATTAAAACGATATGACAGTGGTCAATATTACTAAAGAAGGCTTATCTCTGACATCAACCTGATGATCACCTCCATCGAATTTGATGTGTTGCACAACACTACGAAAGAAGAAGCGCCTGCCTAAACAGACCTTTAGATAAGGTACTTTTGGGACCGAACGCAGATCAGTATCATCATGATGCCTTTACAAGCTTCCCCCGCAGGCACTTTTGAAGATGAATGCCGAAGTTCCGACCATCAATTCGGTGGTTGCCTTAAACAGCGCCTTATACACCATTACCAAAGCCTATCAGCCAATCGTGTACAGCAATGAAGTTGGGGGCGAGATGCAAGGCATAGAACTTATGTTTGTTCTGTATGCTATGTCGTATAGCCCAACTAGAATGACGACTCTTATCTACCCCACAGCAAAACGACCTTCCTTTCTAAGAGATCACAAGCCTAGTCAATAACCCATGGATGGACAGTCCTGGTAAAGGATATCGATGTATTTAATATTTAGGATGGTCGGAAATTGTCTACACTTACCAACTGGAAACTCATAGTTTACAGTAGCAATTTTATCATTTGAACATGAAGCTATCTCAATTCCTCAGCGTCGCTGCGGTGTGCGGCTTTGCAGCTGCAAGCCCTATCCCAGGTGAGATCATATCGTCTCCCGTTGAAGCATTTTATTGATCTTGACTACAGACAATGCCATCGCGGAGCGCGAGAATTTATATCCCAGACCTTACACTCTGAAGATGGGGGGTGATGCGTTTAAAAAGCGCGAGAATTTATATGGCAGACCCTATACTCTAAAGATGAAGGACGATGCGCTTGAGAAACGTGAGAACTTATATACCAGACCATATACTCTGAGGATGGAGGGAGATGCGTTTAAGAAACGTGATCCCCAAAACACGTACGGAAAGGCTTATACCTTGAAGATGAAGGATGATGGATTTGAGAAACGTGATGAGTAAGGCAGGGTCTTGTATTTCACAATCTCTTGATGAGGGTAGCAAATCAGTGCCCAATCTCAAATCTATATCTGTTTCTGGACATTTGTTCAAGACTGTGATCGATTGGAGGCACATTGCTCCACCTGAACTGCCTCGCTTAAACGACTAAAATGGCATTTTAACCTTTTCTGCTAAACTCAGCAGTTTAATCATTTAAGCATATTAGAGTCATGACACATTGTGGAATCCTTGCTACGAACCAACGACCTCCAGGATGTCAGTACAAAGTCATCTCTTCACGGTCAATTGTCCCTCATAGCTAAAATCAAATTCATGGAGTTAATACGACGAAAGCCTGCTTCGAGATGGGATTAGTCTAAGACAGAGGTTTTGATTAGTCGAGTGATTGAACTTGTAAGGCGAAGCTGCTGCACGTAGACTAGAGCCAAGGGGACTGTAAGTGGAACATGACTGGGGTCGAAAATGATAGTATAAATTAAACCAAGTATGACAGATATGAAGGTTAGTTAGAAAGATAGTTAAAGGCAGATGCTCTACTGTAGTAATAGATCTAGGCATTTATTACTCTTTAGTAACCCATGGCAGCGTCAACACTAACTTTCCAAATCTTCCAGTAGACTCGACCTTTTCAACCTCTTTCAGCGCGTCCTCAGCTGTTCCCTTGAACACTTCAACGGGGATCTCTTGGAACTCTTTGCCATAATGATCCATCACCCAGCCGAGAGCCTTCCACATTCTGTCCGCCGCTTCCATGTTGGGGGGTATATCAACCTTATCCCCGTTTGGCAGGTCAAACGAAGTCTGGTAATGCCGAGCCCCGATACAAGGCTCGAAGCCTTCCTCTGGCATTAAGAGTACGGTTACGAGTTTAACTCGGTCGCTCCTGGGCAAAGAACTAGCGAGGAGCGTCTGTGGACTGGGCGTAGTCATAGTTCCGAGTGCGTCGAATCCCCAGACAGGCACATCGCCGGCGCTTTCCACTAATGCCTTAATGCGAGCCGGGGTGCTCTCGTCGCTATAGTCAAAGCAGTGGGTCGCACCCAGCTTCTTGAGAAATTCGTGTCGCTTAGGCGACGCTGTGACGATGATGGAGGTGACGCCGCTGGCGCGCGCAAGCTGGATCGCAGACATGCCGACGCATGTGGCACCGGCCCAGATCACCATCGTTCCCTCGATGGGACCTTTGGCATCTTGCGGGAGGGGTAGCTTGAACCGATTGAAAATTGCATCATTGGCAGTCTGGACTACAACGGGGAGACCAGCAACATTAGGGTGAGGTACGTTATCGGGAACCTCGAAGGCCCACGCAGGTGGGATAGATATGTATTCCTGTTGCGTGCCGAAGCGCTCGGGGCGGTCGTTGGAGCCGTTTACGTAGCCGGCAACGATGTCGCCTGCCTTGAAAGGTGATTTTGCCAGGCCAGGGCTCTCGAGCACCTTGCCACAGAACTCATGACCCATCACGCGCCGTCGGCAGTCGAAGAACTTCAACACTCTGAAGTCGGACGGGTTGACGCCTGCGTACATGACCTTGATGAGGATCTCATCGTCACGAAGTGCTGGCATCGGGAGTCTGGTAACAACAGGTTTACCCTCTGCATTGGCATAGAGAGCAGTACTGGTAGTAGGGGCGTTTGTTGCAGTCATCTTGAAACTAGTTATAGTGGAATGATACTTGAAACTGGAATAATAGGATATTTCTTCGAACTTGTAATAATGGAATTGTGCTTGAAATCTAAAGACAGATTAACGTGAGTAAATTTACTGTTTTATGTATGAGCTGGCAGACACTAACTACCGTATAGTTGATTTAAAGTTTGCGGACATGTATCATAGCGGACGTCCATGAGCGGACTTGCAGGATGGCGGAGTTTTGACTGTACGTACAACCCGGGAGACGCTTCTTCTATCACAGCACATGTGGTTTTGTTGGGAAGGTTAGTTATTGGATAACCTTAATTTTACGTGGTGTATTTTTGATCCAGATAGATTCTTTGTTGAGAATTTTAAGTATATTGAGAAGACTAGGGCTGCTGCTTAAAGACTATGAATATTAATTGGTGGACTTGCAGGATAGACGACTTGCAAGTTGAACAGTCTACTTAAAACTCTAGATACCAGATAAGATTTGAGGGAAAAGTTTCTCAGTAAAGTCCCACAAGATGGGAGTGTAGTCGGGAGCCCAGCTAAGTCCAGTCCAGAATGTGTTGCGCTGGCCTTGCAGAGCATAAAGCTTCTGGTAGAATCCATCAGAGAGTTCCTTGGGTGACACTTTGGGCACGGTGAGTCCATGTGATGCGAAAGCCAAAATGGTAGGGTCAGTGACATCATATGTTCCCGCGGTATCAATGTTAGTGAAGACCTGTTTGATCATAGACTTTGCTTTTTCGGCGGTCAGACTGGCACGGCCAAGGACACGCGTAGTCCAGACATCCTTATCGCCTGCGCGAGTGTACGCGTCAACAAAGTCACCTTGAGGAAGGTAAAAGTTGCTGGGGTTGTCCCACGTGTTGCGGATACCGGGAACATCGGAAGGCAAGCTGGTCTTGCCAACAACACTGACGTAAAGCCTTTCCCAGGTGAATTTGGAGAAGATTGACTTTTCGTTCTTGTCGAGATCCCATGCTTCGGTGTTGCCAGGGGAGGGAGTTGCTGCAATAAGAAGTTTCTTGGCTTTGACATGCTTCTTTCCGTTTGGTGTTTGGATGACCAAGTCGACGCCGTTGGTCTTGCGACTGCTAGAGACTACCGTGCTTTCGAGAAGAACGTCATCTTTCATGAGGTCGAGAACGCGGTCGTAGAGTGTTTCTGAAGAATAAGTCTCGGGCCACTTGAAAGATGGGCCTGCTAGACCAAAACCGAGAGCGGCAAGTTGGGGCTGTCCAACGACAGCCAGGACAAACCAGGTAGGTGTATTCACTGCATCAGAAAGCCAGATGAATGTGCGAAGAATTTCAAGAGAGCTGCCAATGTTGTGCTTGTCGAGGAACTCTCCGAAGGGTAAGAGAAGGTCTTCTGGAATTTTGCCTTTCTTGAAATAACCATTTTCGAACCATGGCTGATACTTCACTGCCAGGGCAATGTACTCAATCAATGCGACAGTTGAGTTGATGAGCCCGTAGTCAGCATCAACAGTCTTTCCAGTAGTGAAGTCGATATCCTTGGTGGCGAAAAGAAGATCGAACCCGCTCTTTGCATCCGGGTCAATCAGGCCGACATCGAATCGCTTGAAGAAAGCCCTGGTCTTCTCTCGGTTCAGGTAAGCTTGAACTCCGTAGTTGATTGGCCTGTCTCCGCCTTCCGGCTGGTAGGCATGAACGTGGCCGCCCTGTATAATCTGGTAAGAATAGCAATGAGGGTTAGATTAAGTCGGCCAACTAACAAGCCTGTTTTCTTTCTCAATGACGAGAACGCTCTTTCCGTAGTCTTCTCGGAGTCTGACAGCAGCATAAGAACCTGTTGCGCCACCACCAATGATGGCAACGTCAACCTCTTGGTGGTCAGGCTTGGGCTTGGCCAAGGCTGCGCCGGTAAGATAGGTAAAGCAAGTAAACAAAATTTTCGACTTCATGATGAATGTATTTGTTAAGTGGTACTGAGTGAGTGATGCCAGTATCCTAGTGTTGGATAGCGGCTGCTTAAGTAGTCTGAGCTTTGATCCACGGTTCTGCATCCATTCGGATTTGGCGGGCGCATGTTACCAGGATCAAAAGTAAGTGTCAGTGCACAGAACAAACAATCTCGCAAGGGCTTGTTTGTCCGACAGCCTCATGCACAGAGTTCCACATCAAGTAATGTCGGCTTGTACAAGAATCACTACCGCTTGGACAGCATAATCAGTATGGTGGGATCGTATTCGGAATAGCTGGACCAATTGAGTTTAATGAGCGTGTCTCACTTAAGGGTGTCGATCTCGGCAGTTGGTGGCTGAGAAGCATGTTGGGATGAAAAATGTCAGCATAACTTATTTATGCGACAAACAAAGCTAGTAACTAAAATGGAAACATCAAGTCTTGAAACGGGCTGGTCTCGTTGGGCTAAAAACTGTTAAACAGCCACTATGTAACAGAAAACGATGCTAGTGCCTGGGCTGAACTTTGCCATTTTTGTGAATTAGGTAAAAACCTGAACCAGAGGTGTTATAGATGTGCCTGAGATAAACCACGCAATACTCACAATTATACTCCAATACATCACATAATTGGACGTCCCACGTGTAAGAGTACTAATAGTGGATTGGTTACTCGAGCTAATACCCTGCATCTGCGTATATCCTAGAGGTGATTTACCTCCACAACTGTGTCATTTTGCACATATATCCCCGACATATTGTCATTAGATACAGAAGCCGACTTCCGACTGCAGATAACTGTATGCACTCCTTTTGGATATTGAACATTGCTTGAATCGTAGTGCAGTCCGTTTTCCACATCAGCTAGGTGGTGTGTTGAGCTTGAGTCATCCTGCTCCTTGTCCTTGGTTGATCTGACGAGAGTTGTTAATTTGATAGCATTGCTTGGTCGGCTGATACGTTGGCTGCTCTTTCCATACGAGCTAAGGAATCTGGCAGGTAGTATGTGGTTGAAAATAGGGCGTAAAAGAGGAAAGCAGGCTGGTTTATTTAAGTTAATATGATGATACGTTTGGCTCATTCAGATGGCTACTCACCGGAAACAATAGCAATATTCACTTCAACTGATCCCAAGATACAGAACATGGCATAGTCATAAGGCATCTGTGTTGTGTTGTTGTCGTAGTTGACAAGTTCGACCAGAACAAACATTGAGGCAAAGCAGACGCTGTAGACATTGATTAGCCTGGATCGGATCTAGATATTTTGCAGCACTGTGGATAGACCATACATGGCTCCAAGCAGAAACAAAGCAGTGATGGCCAGCTTCTGACCCGTTGGTAGGGAAAGTCGAGCCACTTCGATGATTGGCAAAATGAGGATGGCAATGTCCATGATGAAATGAGTAGTAATAGTACCCAGGAAGAATTCGCCACTGTCAAGGTTGCAGACCTTGTCTGTAATGCTATAGTCCCAGAGTGACTGCACAGGGACACAGCGGAAGGTAAGCATAAATGTTCTGAGAATAATCCATACGACTACCATCACAAGCATGACTAGGATCGGTATGCGGATTGAAGAAATCCTAAAGAGGCGCCAGTATAATGTCAAAATGGCTATCTTGGAGCAGGCGATGGATGAAGCATAGCATAAGGAGTTCAAGTAGCTAAGGAACCGGGCTTGTTGTAGAATTGCCTCCCTCTCATCACCGGTTATCGAGTCCGGAATTTTGACGCCGAGGTATGTGTGTAACGTCCCTAAGTGATTGTCAGTCAAAGCCGAGACATGATCTTGGATTGTCGCATACACTCAATCATGATACCGCAGTAGCCTGTTGCGAAAATGAATGCCAGGATGGAAAAGTAATCATCGAACCACCAGCTCATTTTGGTCATCCTTCGGGCGCAAACGCGCATAACAAGTGAGACCAGCGCTGCAAGCCAAGGAATGGCGACGCCGGCCCAGATGTTGGGTTGAAGCCCAGCCATTATTTGGTCATGTGTGCATGCAGTGGAATGTCATACAAGGAGTCGGATGCGCCTGTGTAACAAGCGATAGGTTTTGCGCAATAGAAAAAGAGGACAATGGAAGAATATGAGAAATGACTTGTGATGCAATGTGGACGTGACCAACGTTATCATCACTGGTAAAGAGTGGCGCTGAATCTGGGAATGGGAAGCACTGACTCGCTCAATGTTAGAGGGCTTAATACTATTGCTTCCCCAGATAAAGCTAACCCTATACTGGAGAGGCGTTAATGGCATTGATAAGCTCGCGTACCGTTTCCTGTTCAGCCCTGAGTTTTAGGTTGGGGTAATGGGTCGATGGCGTAGAATCGAGGTGCGTGAGTGGCCCGAAAACGCCACCGGTGATAAGTGTCTTGTAACGACTCGGGGATTGAGAGTGTTTACTGTTTGTTATTGGTGCCAAGCCCGCCTCTTCGCTTCGCAATGCCGTCTTGTATCATAACTAACTAACTTGGCTCACCAATATTGAGCAGGGTTTAAGGAAAGGAGAAGGCGATTGTGTGCATGCATTGCGAAAGGGGGCTGTCAAAACACAAAGCTACTACGGATATAGTAGCGTTTCATTACAATTGCTTACAATAATCGCACTAGACTGATATATGGAACAATTCCGGCAACGGAAAAGTCTGTATTGGCTTAGTCTACAGAGTAAAGTTGTACTGCTAACCAGCAACTATAACTATGGAACAATTCCGTTCAGCCAAATCAGGGGTTTGCAAACTTTAATTCTCATTGCTACTCTGCGACTGAACCCTGTATACTAAAGCTAATCAGTCTTGTTCACAAACGGCTTGACAAAGATTGAGCTTGTCTCTTTGCAACGACATTTGCAGCAGCCTTCCCAGCTTTCGCTCCAAATACTGCGCCAGACGTCAATCCACTCCCCCCGGGATAGTTAGAATAGAATAGGCCTCCCACCATTTCTCCCGCGACAAAAACGTTGGGCACTGGAGAGCCTGTCACCCCGTGGATCAGCTGGGCGGATTGCGGATCAACTTTGACACCTCCAAAGGTAAAGGTGATACCACAAGTCACCTTGACTGCCATGTACGGGCCCTTATCCAAGGGCAAAGCCCAGTTTGACTTGGCCAAAGCCAGCTTCTTCTTTGAAGACTGAGTTGAGACGCCGTCTCTAATGGCAGGGTCCCATTTGGCGTCGGGATTCTCTAGGCGATGCGCGTATACTGCTTCGTTGTACTCTCGGATTGTGTCGACAAAAGCTGATTTGTCTCGAAGTCCACGCTCAGCACATTTCTGTGCGAGCTCGTCTACTGTCTTTGCAAAAATGCGCTCGACACGCTCCTCGCGATATTCCTCCATCCGCAGCCAGTCCATGGTCCTTGAATCCCAAACCTGGAAAGCTAGCTGTTCTGGTTGCTGGAGGATAGCCCGACCAAACTTTGCGTAAGTGTAATTCCTCAGATCAACACCTTCGTCGACAAAACGCTGGCCATCAACATTCAGCATGAGACCCAGAGGGTAACCGGACTTGGTGTACTCGTTGGAGGCTTCTCGATCCCCAGTATTCGGGTCAGCATTAGCGTCCCAAGCAACAGAATGGCACCCGGACCAGTTTCCGACAGCTTTCCCGCCTAATTGTTCGATAGCTAGGTTCAAAACATCTCCAGTGTTGTAAGGTGTTCCTCGAACCATAGCCATGTCCCACCCGGCACCAAGGAATTGGCTTCGCATCTGAGGATTGGACTCAAATCCTCCTGCAGCCAACACAACGGCGCTGGCCTTGAGTGAGCGTTTATGGTCATTAACCAACAGCTGAACGTCGTAACTGTCGTCAGTTGAATGCTTTTGTAGCCCTGTGAGAGCTGTTGACCACGAAACCTGAACGCCCCGCCTCTTAATCGCAGCAAGGTAGTCTTCGATAAGACCCTTGCCTCCATCCTGGGTCTTGATGTGGAGGCCGCCCCAGAACTTAATCCGCCCGTCAACTTCGTATGCCTGTCTGTTGAAGGAAAGCTGGAAGCGGATACCATTTGAAGCTAGCCATTTGATAGTTGAATTGGAGTTTTGAATAAGTGTCTTGGCCAGTTCTGGGTCTGAACGTCCCATACACACCCTGTCCATATCATCTTGGAAGTCTTTCTCGGTATAGGGCGCAAGGTCAATCTTTCCTGCTTGTTCGCGGGAAACATTGTTGACAAAGGGTAACAGATCGTTCAACCCGCCGTGGGCGATTCGATAGGCGCCAGCAGTAAAATAAGAATTACCACCCACCCATTCTTCAGGGCACTTGTCTATGAGGAGGATATTCTTGGCTCCGTTCTCGGCTGCAGACAGAGCTGCTGCGAAACCGGCATTGCCACTGCCCACGATCAAGACGTCAACGTTCTCGGGGAGATGAGCCATGATGCGAAAGAGGTGGGGTTCGAAGTGTTTGGGTAATTGAAGGGAGAATAGAAAATCTCATGCACAGCGGGTGGAAAGATATGCTTGGATGCTTGAGAGTCAAACCAAGGGTGATCGTGTCTTAGGTATTTAATATATCTATGAATTGATAGATTTGATTCCAGGTATCCTGAGCAAGACAGCAATTGACGTAGCAGGAGAATGATTCTCCGTGACCCACAGCAATTCGGAAAGTGAGTCTCCGAGTGGAGTTCTCGGCATTGGGCTAACGTTAGCAGATGTCATTCAGACTCACTGGAGAAATAGATAGGCTTTGCTTTGCATGCACGATACCTATTCTTGTCTTGTTTTTTCTCCAGAAAACTTTTAGATTTTATTCCTTTGTTACCATCAAGCATTGATAGAATGTGATGGAATATGGCATTTTGTAGTTTTGCTCTCCTTGCCTGTGATTCTATCACAGCACAATAACCATATTTACAAAGCTATACAGATAGTTGTTTGATCCCTAGATAAGTGGTAGTTGTGTGTCTTGGTCTAACGATGGCGTTGGTACATTGATCCAGCCAAATAATGGATCGAGTGGCAAACTGTAGTCTACATCCCCAGTGCTCATGTCGTAATTTTGATACGGCCACTCTGTTGTATTGAATGAATTGTGAATTGCATCCAAGTCGAGCGAAATATCAGTTCCAATGGCAGAGTTTGGTTCTCCTAGATCTGTTAAGTTAACATCTCAATGCAAGGAGACTATGTTGACTTACCAACTGCCAAGTTGAGACGGCTAGCTTCAATAAGACGCCTGATACTATTGGCCGGCTTGGCAACGCCGGGGTTCGCAATGCAAAGTTCATCCAAGCATTCTAAACTCCTCCTCAGCAGATCTAGATGTTCCTCCTTGTGACTTTGGGAAGCCGCGTTGCGGACGTGTATTGTACACGCCACGTAGACTGTATATGCCAAAACATAAGGCGCTCCAGTGAGTTCATAGGTCGACTTGTAAACGGATGCTATACTTGTAATACATCTTGCTGCAACTGTGCATTGCTCCCATGATCGAGAGGGCGTTCCAGTTGAGCGAAGATGCCCGTCTGAGATAAATGGTCGATGAACCAGGATGATAAGTGAGTAATACAGATTGTGTAAGACCATAATATTTGGGGTCTGAGCTTGCGTCCTGGTCGAAGTCCAGGGCTGGAAGTCGAGCTCGGGAGCCAAGTCCTCGCGCCACTTCTGTAACGCCTGCTCAATTTTCAACAGACTGTTCTGAGCGTTTGAGAATGTGGCTCCGACAACATAGAAACGATTGATGATAGTCGTCATTATCTTGGACAAGAGGCATAATTGTTGGAAAGTTGACACTGAATACCTGGGTACCATACCATCCATAATCCTAGGCAAGCCAGGAGTAGATTCTACCGTCGAGCTGGGAAGATGAAATGGTTCTGTTTCTTCATATAGGTCGAGAAATTCGCGTGATACTTGGTAGTCGCAAAGATTGATAGCCACAGGTCGACCCAAGTATAGACTCTGAAGCTTATCACAGACAAATGCGCCCCAGAACACCCGTCTCTTGATTTCAATATCCTCCGAGTGATCCGTCGTCTGTTTCGGATCTAGATGGAGACCTAAATCATATACCATCCGTAGGGCATAGCCAGTATATAACCATCCTTTTGATGTCTCTCCACGCGCATTGTATGTTGAACCAAGCAGGAGAAGTCCCACAATTGTTGTAATATGTGGTCGCATTAAAAGAGAGTTTTGTGCAAGGAGCTCATCACACCGATTAAAAAATCGAAGACCAGCACTCGATGGATCACCGGGATCTTCTCTGACTTCAGGACGAGGCGAGAACTTGCTGCAGCAGGCAAAGATGGCGTTGAGCATAAAGGTGGAACAATACTGACCCGAACATTGCAAATCGCGCATGACAGCAGGTCTGTACGTAAGAAGAAATGTGTGGTGTTGACGATCCCAGTGAAGGTTGAGTAAGTGCATTGCTAACTCGGTTGGTACCCCGGCGATCGTTGGATGCTTCATGAGTCCATATTCCAGATGCCTCTGAAGAGCAGCATTTGCTATCAGACTATTCTTGACGTTCTCAATCCATGCCGGGTCACATTGTGTGATCTTGTCGGGGCTGTTCTTTGCTGGGTTATACAATGCCGACGACGGGCCAAAGCTGTTAGTCTCACCAGAGTCATCAACAGATACAAAATTGGCAATGTCCAGCTCGTCATCAGAAACAATCGCGGGCTGGGAAGGAAGGCCAATTGAACAAGATTGGGTTTGTCTAGGAGGGGCCTCGTCTACTAATTCTGGCAAGATGACATTCCCCTTATTGTCAACAGCAGATGAGAGCAATTGTTCACGTTTCTCAGCGTCACTTTGCCTGAGAGTCACGATGAACGCCTTGAGAGCAGACGCGTCGCGTTCAAGTTTGATGATCTGCGAGAATGTGGGTCCGGGGACAGTTAGCAGGGAAACAAGTCAAAAGACAAAGCTATTTGCGTACCGTTTTCGTGGTGTTTCGTTGTGATAAACACACTCACGATCTTGACTCTGACAATTACGGCATCTTGGCCGTGCAGCATCACATCGGATCTTCTTTGTCCGGCATGATATGCATGCCTTAGCCAATGATTTCGGTTGTCGCCCAGTCCCTGTCTCAGCTGAATGGTCATTGCTTCTCGAGGCCATTATAGGGTAGACCGTCCGATGATGATATGACAGGACAGATAATTAGCGGAGATGGTATGCAACAAACTCCGGTGATTTAGAACCCGTTTCAATACACGGAGTCTTGTCAATAGATCAGTTGTTTGTGTGATGGAAGGTAAAGAAGGCGGGTAGAGATGCTCCGATAGGATTCCAGGGTACAAAATACAGGAATGCCCAAGTTGGAGAAACCGTTGCGGAGTATCATGGCCCGTGGATTTGACTGGGATTATATTATGTAATAGTGCATATTTATTCACTTTTTCTGTTTAGCCACTTGACTTGTGCGAACCAATTATTCATGTGGCTTATATGACTCCACACGTGCTGCCGTTTTGATCTTCTCTTGCTACTTGTAGCTATCATGGGTCTGCAATGATTAAACTCTGAGGTACCAGATAGGGTTCTTGGGGTATCAGAATGCCCGGCCGTTGAAGGCACAAAAAAATAAATTAGTAGATCAGTTTATTGAACTTAGACCTTGCTTTATCAGACTGCTTATTTTTATATGCTAAGAATTGGGAAAGTTCTGTTTTTACTATCCGGAGAACCCTGCCTGGTGGTTAAGAGTGACCATATAGCCCTGACTTGAATATTGTTACTTAATATCGCAATGTTCAAAGAAAGAAATCCGTATCTATGTTGCAATACACTTTGCATATTGCATCTGGACGACCTACCAATGGGATCTAGATAAATTGGCCCTTGCAATTCTATGCTTGCATGACGTGATCCTAGGGTAGTACTGTGAGGAGAGAGCTACAGTATATGTAGATGCGGCTTCTTCTGTTTATCCAAGTATTAAGACTTTATTCTGTGAAGCATAATTATCATACATTTACTTAAAAAGCACAAAATGGTTCCTGCACCAATTGATTCCAGCATTAAAGATGTTGCCCCGCCCATCAAGGACACCCTCGCCCTCCCAGACGCTGCTAAGCAACGTCTTGAGAAATCAGGCGTGGACCTTTCTAAAGGATACCCCTACCGTCCATCTCGCCCATTATACCTAGACGATGTGTACAAAATTCGCGACCAGCCTCGCGATCACGTGGATGCAGGTGCGCGGGCTGACAAGTCGAAGAAGAGTCTTTTGTCTGCTGCAACAAAAGTCACTGATCTTACGGCGTACATCGGAACAGAAATTGAGGGCTTGCAGTTGAAGGACCTTACTAATCAACAACGCGATGAACTTGCTCTCTTGATTGCGGAGAGAAGTGTTGTTTTCCTTAGAGACCAGGATCTTTCGCCACAGCAGCAGAAGGAACTCGGCGAGTGGTATGGAGAAGTTGAAGTTCATGTAAGTGATGATAATTTCAACCTCGGCAGTCGAATTCTAACAAATAAAAAAGCCTCAGGTGCCTCAGGTCCCAGGTCTCCCAGGTGTGAGTGTCCTCTGGCCCGATCTGCAAGCGACAGAGCGTCCCGCCACCTTCCGCCAGCCGGGAGGAGCGTCTCGTTGGCACACAGACTTGGTGCACGAGAGACAGCCCGCAGGTATCACACATCTTCACAACGATACTGTTCCCTCCGTTGGGGGCGATACACTCTGGGCCTCTGGCTACGCAGCATATGAAAAGCTCTCACCAGGGTTTCGAAAGATCATTGATGGTCGCTCGGCTGTTTATAAGTCTGCGCACCCATACCTTGACCGCGACCATCCTGAACAGGGTCCCAAGTATGTCGAGAGGGTTCATCCTTTAGTCAGGGTCCACCCTGCGACAGGCTGGAAAGCGCTCTGGGTAAACCGTGCAATGACCGACAGAATCGTCGGTCTTGACAAGGCAGAGAGTGATGTTATACTTAACTACCTGTATGATGTCTATGAGACAAATGTTGACATACAGGTACGCTTCAAGTGGACACCCAGAACCTCGGCGCTTTGGGATAATCGGTAAGTACTCAGTTGGTTGCAAAAATGTTTGACCGTTGTTAATTATCATAGCATTACTATCCACAACGCTAGTTGGGACTACAGTGGAAGAGAGCCACGACATGGCACGCGGGTTACCTCACTGGCCGAGAAGCCCTATTTCGATGCATCAGCACCGTCACGAAGAGAGGCACTGGGTCTATTGGGAGAGAGTGAGAAGAAGGAACTCGATGCGTTGGAATAAATCCGAACACGTTGTCTATGATGCTGCATAAAGAGCTAATGTATTCTATCGAGGAATACGATACAACTTTGTGCAACTTGTTCAACAATTTAAATAAAAGATATGCAAGTAAATTGTGTAGTAAATGAATTTATTCAGCGAAGAGTCGTCTTCTCCAAATTGTTTTTATTTTGTATTCGCAATACTTGAAGGATAATTGGAACGACCACTTGATAATCTTGTATTGATTTGCAAAATAGAGGCATTACTTGAAGAGAGTTCAAGCTTTTATACAACATCAATGTACTTTAAAAGTTCTTCTTGTCAATCTAATACTCAAATCGCCATCTAGAATCCGAATCTCCCTTCCAATCTTCCACATCGCCCACATGCTTGATCTCTTCACTGACAGCCGCTCGACTCTGGTTCTGCTTCTTTAATCGCCACCCCAAAATACTCACCACAACAATATTTGCAATTAGATATGCTAAAGCCATAGAGTGACCGACCACAAACCGTGGGCCATCGCCCGACCTGTACAGCTGTGTTCCCATCACCGCACCAAGGTTTCCAATACTGATCTGCATGGCATTTGCAATGGCACGTTTGGTTTGTCCAGAGACATTGATAGCGGGCCAACTGAGAACCAAGGCGGTGCCGGGGTAAATACCAGCTGCGGCGAAGAATGTTCCCACATACGAGACGCCAGGCCGCGCGGTCGGGTTTGTGTTGGCGAGGAGAATTATGTATCCGATGGCAGCAACTGCAGAGGAACCAGCGATGAAAACAGCGCGCTTCGCAAGCCTTTCAGAGGCTATGGCAACACAAAGGGTAGTAACAAAGGCAACGGCGTAAGGTGGGATAGTCAAAAGCTGTGCCACCGCTGCTGTGTAGCCAAGATCCTTGATAATCGTGGGCTAATCAGTTAGTATTATGTACACAAGATCCAGTTCGGCAAGACATACTAGGAACAGAGAGAGTGTATACAATGGCAAACTCATAGTATGGAAGCCCAACCCATAAAGCCAGCAGCTTGGGTCCCTGAACGCTTCTTTCACAGCAGCCCAACTGAACTTCTCTTGACGGATAGCGTCACTATCCGCATGCAGACGCTCATGAATAAAAGACCGCTCGCTCTTGGTGAGGAACTTGGACGTGTCGGGATAGTTCTCAATGAACCAATATGCTGCGACAGCCACAACGACCGTGGCGATACCTTCCTGGACATGGGTCAGCCTAGACTAGTACGTCGACCTTGGACAAGAACTCACAAGAATAAAGATCCATCGCCATCCATTCTCCCAAACTATGCCTGACATTTTTCCAATGCCCTTGTTTCAGTCAGTCATTGAACACTCTGGATGTGAGGAGTCATACATATGCTAGAATACCGCCGAAAGCTCCAGCGAGTGAAGCAGCGCTAAAGAATAGTGAAATACGAAACTGTCTTTCGCGTCGCTTATACCACATTGAGAAATAATATACCACACCTTGAGGTTTGTCAGCACTTTTTCTGAAGAAGCTATTCATCGGGATTTACCTGGAAATAGTCCACTTTCTGCCACACCAAGGAAGAACCGGGCGATAAAGAAACCTGTCTTATTCTGGACAATGCCGAGCAAGGTTGCTACAATTCCCCAGGCAATGGTAAGTGTGGGAAGCCACAGCCGAGGAGTTGTTTGTTTTAGGATAATATTGCATGGTATCTAAGGGTTGTTAGAAGACGACTGACCCGATGGCTGAATTGCATACTTCGAAGAGAACATAACCAATAAAGTAGAGAGTCAATCCAGTCAAGTACTCATTGCCAGCTGAGATTTGTCAGAAACATCAAAGACGAAAGAATAGTCAATCTTACACATATGCAAATCATCAATCATCCCTTCAATACGAGCGTTCCCAACTGATCACGATACATTAGCTCAAGAACATGTATTTGTACAAGTCACGCCATACCATTGCTGCGATCCAAGAATGAAAGAAGATACAGTATCCCAACGGCGGGCAGAAGCCGCAGATCGAGCTTGCGTAGCAGAGCTTTCTCATTCACTGGAACTTCGGTTGGAACTGTGTCTGCCTCATCGCTAAGGTCTGGCGGCGAGTCGTTCTTGAGTCCGGTGTTCATAGTGTCAGTCTACTACGTTGTTTACGAGAGACACCCACAGGGAATCATGTATCACGACTACAGGGGATCTCCAGATAAATATATTCATAGTCTATGAATGATGCGTCTTGGTGTAGGTATTGCACCATATGATCCCTGCCCAAATATCAGGAAGGTTGCACTTTTCGGCAATGGAAAAAGTTCAAGAAGCTCGGATTTATGACGATGCGATCGTATTTCGACAATTTCTAGTATTGATACTTATCTATGACATCACTAGCATGTTTCCAGGGTTTGAAATCGTTAATGTTATATGTCGCCATATCGGCATGTCTGTCGTGATCACGGGTCCAACCAATCGGAGTCCAAGTCAAGTAGTTTCGCAATTTAGTCCATGCCAATCTTGGAGATCGCCCTACCGGCGTCTTCGTGCAGTGGTCTAAGCCCTTGTCAACCAATGTTACTTTGATTCAAATGTGCTATGATTGAATTGCCCTAATTTATGAAAACCCCATCGCTCCCCAATTATTCAGAACCTTAGTCTTGATGTGAGATGGGTAAGATGTTTCAAAATCGACCGCCTTGAAATCCCTTGGCCGGTCATATTCAGAACGAAGCAAACAGTCAGAAATAACTTTGCCACCTCTTCTCGGCGTCCCGGGTATCTGCGTCATGTAAGGCGTCAGAGGATGTGAAGGCACGTCTTCGAAATGGTATGTATCATGGCCTGGCCGACACCGAGTTGTGAACGCCCACATGACCTTGTCCCAGTCGTAGATATCCACGTCGTCTCCTATGAGTAGAACTCTGTTTATGAGCATTGTACTCTTGCTTTTGAACAAAATGCCTCCAAGGCGTTTACTGAACTCCTCGGAAGTAGTTTGTAGTATCCTGAGCCTCTCTGTATCTACTTGCAAGACACACCATGTTGCTAGTGTTTCGACTGGGGCGAAAGCCTCTTTAATGGGAAGGCCATGTTCCTGACACAGAAGAAGCACTTCCGGAGCTGCAAGCTGAGCTGTTGTGTGCTAATGAAAGTCAATATGAGGTTTGGAATCGATGCCAAGAGCAGACAGTGCTTACAGATTCGTCGATAATGTTTCCGGGACAAGATATAGGCAGTATCGCATTGTCCCTGTACGTGATGGCGTCGACCCTAAACAGAGGTCCTTTACCACCTTCTCCATCAAAGACGAGCGCCAAATAGTCCCCAAAAGGGCCCTCTTTACCCTTCTCCACTAGCGACATGGTGCCCTCGAGTACGATCTCACTTGAAGCAGGAACAAGAAGATCGTTCATCTCGCATTTGACCATATCAAGTGGCTTTCCCGTCACTGCACCAATGTATTCGCTTTCTGAGACGCCTTCTGGGACCGGCATGGCTGCCACTATGGATGCGATGGGGGGGACACCGAGAGCCAATGCCCAGGGTATCTCTGTCTTTCCCTCGGCCAGCCACTTGTCTCGTATAATTGCATTGTGCTGTCCCGTGCCAACGAGACAGGTAAGATGGTTTTTGTTGTGAACCATGCCACGGAAAATTGACCAGTTTGTCCAGGACTTGTCAGGGGTCTGCAAAACGTGGATCCCATAAGTGGCTAGATATTTACCACCGTCACCTTTATGGAGATACGGAACTGGCAATGACTCGAGATCAACATCAGAACCAAATATCTTGTTTTGCTTGCATGGCCCTGTTGGTAGAATGTTGGGAGGGATGGGCTTGGCTGTTTTCCAGGAAATAAAGTGGTCTGAAATATCTTTCCAAGTAGCTGCAGCTGGTAGACCAAGGTTTCTTGCTACTCGTCCAAACTTTTCTTTGTCGTCTTTTCGGAGACTCGCAGCGTTGCCAAAAATACGCCACAGGCCATCTGTTGACCCTTTGACGTTGTTAAATAAAGGTGCTTTGTCGCGAATTTCGCTCACTCGACGACATATAGCTCCAATCTCAAGATGAGGGTCCACCTCTTTGTCGATTTCAGCGAGATCACCATCTTGGCGTAGTATGTCCAAGAACTTTCGAAAGTCCAGCTGAGCTTCGATAGGGTCGACCTCAAGCTGTTTGTTGGCTGTCGATATTGGTCTACTTGTCGATAATGCACGCCTGACGCCAGTGCATCTTGTAGCTAGGTTGATATAACGTCCCGAAATCGCCATGGCTTTGGATTGATGGAATCGAAATAGGGATCGAAGGGAAGGCTACAGGTTCTTTCATAACCAGAATGACTTACACGAACCCAGGACTGGCTGTCTCCACTATCACCCTCGCCTCACATTCCGTTCCGTGGGTCATGTATGCAAGAGCGGAACTTAATCGGAAGTCCGGAAGTTGGCGGAACTTAGTGTAATCACCTGATAGCACCGAGCAGATCGTGGGGAGTTGTTACGGTCTAGATGGTCCAATTACTTTGCATCCAAGATAAGCATCAATTTACATGCATATCACTTGCCGTCTCGTCTGATGACACTTGAATCAAGATTCAACACAACCAAGAAGCATCTTTTAAACAAATCACGAAATGCCGTACTCACTATCACTATGTTCACATATGGTCCGAAGGGTAGTCAATGTGACTTCTCCTCGTTTGCATCAGACATGGAACCAATCCTGTCGAGGATTCCGAATAACCTCGTTGGACCAGACAAACCAGCCTGATTTATATCAAGACACGACGGCATGTTCTACAAAGAGTGTTAAGTCATCCAAAGTACGCTTTCTGCCTCCTCGGCCAAAGCGTATCGTGGTGGGTATCACCGGCGCCACAGGTGCACCCTACGCTATCAGACTTCTCGAGATCCTCAAAGAACTTAATGTCGAAACACACCTAATAATCAGCAAATGGGCTCTTGCCACGTTGAAATATGAGTGCTCACTTACGGAATCTCAAATACGAAGTTTGGCACACAGCAACTACACCGCAAAAGACATGTCAGCCCCAATCGCATCAGGCTCTTTCCAGCACGACGGCATGGTAGTTGTGCCTTGCAGCATGAAAACACTAGCAGCAATCAGAATTGGCTTTGGCGATGAGCTAATCGCTCGCGCAGCAGATGTCAGCCTGAAGGAGAACAGGAAGCTTGTACTTGCGATCCGTGAGACTCCGCTCAACGACATACATTTGGATAACATGTTGTTCCTAAGAAGAGCTGGCGCCGTCATATTTCCACCCGTGCCAGCATTTTATACTCGGCCTAGGAGTCTCGAGGAGGTGGTCGATCAGAGCGTGGGTCGCATGTTGGACATGTTGGGGTTTAACATGGAAGGGTTTGAGCGATGGGACGGATTTAGGAAAGATTAAGGGTAGAAGCCGTTGTTATAAACTTTATCATCCATCTGATGTACAGGCATATAGTGTCCCTCAGTGCCCAATGTCTACTATAATTGAGAGTGTGGATGCAGTGAGACCTGTAACGGAACTGGATCCTTAAACTGTCTTACAATTGATAAATGACTGCTGTTCTTTTACTACTATGTATATCTGAGAGTAGTATTGCCTAGCCTGAGGATTGAAGTACAATTCTACAGAGTTAACCTCATCTAGATTGACAATTTGTGCATCAATCCAAACATGAACATTTCGTTTTTCACTACTCTCGTGTGAGCATGGTTGGATTTCGTGTGGGACTTTTCTGTATGTATCATCTGCGCGGAGGGACTCAGAACTCTTCGTTGTCTTCAACTTTCTTCTACGGGCTGGGTCATGAGTGAGACTCTACCAGGTACAGCCCCGTGCCACATGGATGAACTATTATCTATCCACGGCCATGATTGACATTTCTGTGGAATGCGGCTAAATTACCCTAAATGTACTAGTCTCGCCTCCATTTCAATTGGGATCACAACAACAACCTACGAAAAGACCTAACTAAAGCCTAGACTGTTCACCGAATTGCGGGGAACCTTGTTCAAAGACTCGGCATTAGTTAGAGCAGCCGTTATTAGATAAAAGTGTGACATATCACTTCGATTTTACCTCTTCTAACGTAAACATGATTCAAGTCAATGTCCGCGGCGAAAGAAGCGACGCAAATGCTCCAAACCTCTACCGTCGCGGTAACCCCCCTTCGCAAATCACCGTGTGTAATTAGCAATAAAAATGCCTTGGCTCTAACGCAAACATCTCAGTATGAGATTGTAGTTACTGAAGTTTAATTAAATTTATGTACAACGATTAATTGGCATCGAGTAAGTGCACCGTTTGGGGTCGACACGTTTACTGTGTCCACGTAACTGTCTTGTAGTAAAGGAACTCGTCCAAACCTTGGTAGCCGTTGAACCGCCCGAACCCGCTGCTTTTGACTCCACCGTGGGGCAGCGCAAACTCATCATGAACAGACATAGAGTTGATATGCACAGCACCAGAGTCGATCTTCTCCGCCAGTGAAAATGCTTTGTTGAGATCCTTGGTGAAGATAGAGGCAGACAGTCCATAATCCGTATCATTAACCAGCTTCAATGCCTCATCCTCATCGTTGAATGTGAAGAGTGATACACTGGGGCCAAAGGATTCTGTCTTGTAGATATCCATGTTCTTGTTCATGTTTGTCAAAACTACTGGCGTCATCTTGGTCGCTGCGCCCTCAACGGGTTGAGGGTCGCCATAGACTACTTCGGCCCCCTGAGCAAGTGCGTTGTTGACAAGATCGCGGTTTCTCTTGGCAGAACCAGCCGTCACCAAGACTGGCGTTGTCTCGGATGATCCAAACATGGCCTTTATCGTATTCTGGAGTTTGGTTTTGAATACGTCAGCAATGGATGAGTGAACGAGAATACGTTCTGTCGACATGCATATCTGGCCGGCCTAGAATTGGAGAGTCAATATAGTTAAAAGGCGTAGCTTGGGCATCAGGACTGACATTCAGAAAGGCCCCCAATGTACACTGGACAGCAGCATTGTCCAAGTCGGCATCCTCAAGAACCAAGGCACTGGCTTTTCCTCCAAGCTCCATCAGGACAGGTTTCAAGTGCTTCCCCGCGGTGGCAGATATAATACTTCCAACCTTTGAGCTGCCAGTGAAGTTAATTTTCTTGATATCTGGATGAGCAATCAGCTGGTCTGTGACCACTGCAGCATCAGACGGTTTGTGGAAAATGGTGTTTAGAACGCCATCGGGGAGTCCTGCTTCCCTGAACACGTCTGAGAACGCCCAGTAGCATCTTGGAGAGAGTTCAGGTCCCTTCAGAATAGCAGTGTTGCCAGTAGCCAGTGGGAATGTTATGGATCGAAGACCAAGGTGATAAGGGGCGTTCCTAGAACAGGTCAGCTGTGGTCTGATTGCATGAAAGAATATCTTACCAAGGCGCAATGCCAAGAACAACTCCATAAGGTCTTTTGAGAACAAGTGCCGATGTATCTGGGTGAATTGATACGGGTATCTGGCCCGTAACAGCTCCAGCAATCCTCCCGGCAGTATCCCTCAAGCCTTCGATGGCTAGACCGATAATGAACTCCTGGTATTCTTTGCTTGCACCGATCTCTTCTCTTATATAGCCAGATAGCTCGCCCTTGCGTTTAGCAAATATATCGGCAGCGCGAAGAAAGATATCCCTGCGTTCGGATGGCTTTGTCGCAGACCAGCTCGGGAAGGCCGTCTTTGCTGCATGTACAGCGTCGAGAACGTGTTGGTCAGATACTGTTGAACAACAAGAGATTTCCCTTCCTGCTAAGCATCCGATGACTGGAAACGTTTCGTCTGTAATGACGTCTTTGCCATTAATAATGAGAGGGACTGTGTGAAGATTTCGATGGCGAGGGAAGTAGAAGCTTTGGAGCCGGTTGCATTGCTTTCGGCCATGTTGTCTTACTCTAGTGATGGAGTTCATTTTCAAACTTGGCAATAACACAACCGAGATACAGAGACAGGATATCAGTTAACAATTTGGATGTGGGCTGCGGCAGAGGAGTCCAATAAACGAATAAACACTGTAGTTTATACGATGCAGTGCATACCACGGGGTTATCCAGTACTATTCTTCTCTAAAATAAAGTACACCATTCTAGCTGATACCACCAGTCGTGTCATGAGCAGTCAAACTCATGTTCGCGTGTATGAAAGGTAATCTATAGAATAACAACAGGGTTCGGAATTTTATGGAGAAAGTCAGGGTAGCCAGGGATGGTCCATGGAGTTGGTGAAAATGCGGCAGAATTTCCCCATTCGGACGAGATAGGAATGGAAATTAGTGGCTGGGTCCAAAACTATATGCTGTGGTATCCGTAGATGTACCTGTCTCCAAGTCCGTACAGTGAGGGGTTATCACAACGCTATGACGACGAGAGATAGGTCTATGCTTAGCGTGTCACCCGGCCGTTCCCACATTCATCAGGCGGCTTCTGTGTCTCCGCAAATCCGCCTCTCGCCCATGCCCAGTTCCTCCGACACCTTTAATCAGTTGACGCGCGGTTTGACTGCCCCCCACAGGAACCGGCTGGAATCTAACACCATGATGACAGATGGAGTTGCTTCCGTTGCAAGGAAGCAAGGGGCATGTCTGCGCTGTAAGCGGTTGAAGCGCAAGGTACGTTGGGTTGGGTTGGCAGACGCTTGGCTCCAGTTCCACACTTCCCAATCAGAACTGACTTATCTCTTCAGTGTGACCAGAAGCAACCACAGTGCACTCAGTGCAAGAAGAAGCACCAGGAATGTAGTCTGCAGGTGTTTCGCGTCAATACTGTCCAGGATTCGTCGTTACTGTTCAAGAGACCACGGCGACAACGTAATAGAGCTACAGGTTAGTGCTCGCTTTATTCCAAACAAACCGTGAAGGGAAAAAAGGCGATTTACTAAGAATGCTATGTTTATACAGACAGCAGTTCAGAAAAATCACCCGATGCAGCGTTGAATTACTTGGAAGAAATTTACGAGTCTTCTAAGCTACCACCTGACCCAGATTGTTCCCTTCAGGAGGATGGACCAAGCATCGCCTCAATTCATACCAGATCACCCCTACTTTCTGAATCTGAAGCATCAGAGTCGAGTTTGACAAAGTCATCGCACAATTCACATCGAGACCGCCATGGAAGCCCTGGCTCGTGTATTGAGGTTCCAGACTTCATAAAACAGTCTGTGTCAATCCTATATCCTCAATATTCCATTCAAGCACCGCTCACCTCTGGTTTAAGCAGAGATATAGTTGAGTCGCCAGCAAGACGCTTATTGTGGGACTACTTCGTCAATCGAGCGTCTCGGGTGTTTCTCTGTTGGGACCCAAACGATGCAAAACTGGACAAGGCATACCGCGATCCATATACAGATAATCTTCCCGTGCTGGCTGTTCATAGTCGACCTATGATGTTGGCTTGTCTCGCCTTGTCGGCCTTTCACTCAGCTGGTGGTGGCCGCAGTCGTGAGGACTTATCCCTCATAACTTCATTAATGTTGGAAGCTGCAAATGAACTTGCTGCTTCGCGCTGGCAGGGACCCCAGACATTTGAACGACTTCTCGGTACCGTCGGTGCGGCTTCTTTGCTTTATCTACTCAAGCCAAGTATGTATGCCGACATGTTAGCACTCAGCAGGAGTGCAGCTTTGTGTCTTGCGAGTGCCCCCAGCTGCAAAGCAACGCCGCCGTTGTATCAAGTCGTTATGCAGATATTCAGATGGTCTGACATATGCTCACAATGTTCCTTGAAGCGATACGTATCCATTCCCAATGAGCCAACCCAGCTTTTACTTGAGCTCAGGGACAATGAAAGAGCTTCAAACTTATCACCCTCTTACGCTGATTGGGTTGTTCACCCACTGTATGCGTTTCCGGAAGAGCTCATTGCTCCATTGAGGCGAGTTGCTTGGCTAGTCAGGTTGCGGCAACAAGGCTGTGTCATGATGGCCTCCGATACAACTGTTGATCTACCTGGTCCTCCTACCAGAGTGTTACAAGCAAGTCATGACGCATGTAGTACTGGAGATAACGTGCAGATATCTCCCCAACACTTCGACGAGCTTGTTGATCAAGCAGAAGAGATGCTTCACCTGGCCAGGCAAACTATAAAACGTGATAAAACTAAACAACAAAACCCACAATCAACATCTTTCCCAATGGCGCCAGATCTCCGCACAGATATCCAGCGTCTCGCCATTGCAATGGACTCTGCAATCATCATACTTCTTCTAACGCGACTAAGAGATAGCCCGTGGACAACACCGCAGATACGGTTTCACGTGAGGAATGTTGTTACGAATCTCAATGCCATTGATCCAGAATCGAGATTCTCCAATGGCATTGTCTTCCCGTTGTATGTAGCAGGCCTTGAAGCTGTAGACGAAAACGATCGGACCGTTATCATTCGGTGTATAAAGCATCTACCTGGACTCTGGTCGCAGCGGGAGTCACAGTTGGAGTCCTGCTTGAAACATGTCTGGAGTTTAAGGGACGCGAATCCTGGCGCCACTTGGATCTCGTGGATAGATCAAGGTATGTCTTGCCTGGACTAGGGTTACATGATTCTCACTGACATGAGCTGGTCCAATAGCTACAGGGTTCGAAGACTGTATTCCAGGCTGACAATTTGTAAACAGCTATATTAAGTGTAGTTCTACTAATAGTACGGGAGGTATACTAATGGTGAAGAGGCATCACTGATATAACTAAACATTTCCTTGTAGAAGAAGGAATAGATGAAAACGGACTACCTGTCTGTGGCAGACTCAAGTTCTCCGATACTGTTCAATGCGAGGTCCTACGAATCGCTTCTTAGAGTAGAAGACCCAATTCAACGATCCACAAATAGCACAGATTGCAATGACGGCACTCGCGTAATCTATAACAAATTAGCACCATGAAACAAACATACGCAAGGGGAGCAACTTACTCATACTGTTACCAGTCACAGGAATGGCCGCAGGAAGGATGAAAAAGACAGAAAAGACAATTCCAAAAATAACAACCAAGACATTTGCAGCCCATCCAACCGTATCAGGCACACGGAATGCTCCATCTCGAGGCAAGACGCTATCTGAACGTTTGTGCCATAGTAGGAGAAGTGCAGGGATCGTAAATGAGATAATCTGCAGAACAAGGCTTGATCCAATGACGGCCGAGAAGGCCGCACCAGACCCAAGATAGATGCAACCACAGATAAAAATGACTACTGAGTTGGCCACGAGAGCCCAGACTGGGACTTGGTGTTTAGAGTTGACAACTGCTAGGTACGATGACCCAGGTAATCCACCGTCTCGTGCGAATGCCCAGGTCATGCGAGATGCTGTCTGCTGCACAGCCGTCACAGCAAACAAAGTGATGATATGCAGCATTACATCAAAAACGGTGGCTGCCGTGTTGTTGCCTGTCGCCTGCCGCCAGAGCTCGTATATTGGCATGCTACAGTCAAACCGTTAGCTTAGACTTCCAGTCAAGTTGGTGGCAGCTTCTTACGTTGTAGTCATCAGTGCTTCGAGATTGGTAATGGAATAACACATGGCCACAGCGAATCCGAAGCCAGTAAGACAACCTATCGTAACGATTGCCATCATAGCCCTTGGCACAGTACGTTCTGGAGATGTGCATTCCTCGGCGAGATGCAGAACAGCATCGATTCCTCCGTACATAGACGCTGGGGTAACGAGGCCTGTTAAGAATGTGACTCCTGCTGGCCAACCTGTCTGGTTGTCGAATGTAGTCCATACGCTCTCAGAGGAGGCTTTGGAAGAAAGGGCGAGGCATGTAACGAAAATTATAAGGAACATGACGAGACTAAGAGCAACTGAGTATCTAGTTAGTCCATGTTCTACCATTTTGTCTAGTATGGGAGTACTCACAACCAATGCTATGTGTCCAGGAAGCTCTCTGCAAGCAAAAGATATTGTAAAGCAACAAGACCAGATTGATGGCCTGAAATACAAGAAAGTAGTGCCAGCCCTGTGGAACAAAGGTTTCAATGTAGAAAGCCGGAACTGCGAGGAGTAATTGTGACGATAGAATTGTGATGGAGGCAGCGAGAAAGGTCCACGAACAGACCGCAGCAAGACCACAAATATACGACACCAGCCTGTTGGACTTGTCGGGACACAAGATAGAAGTGAAGTGATACTGTCCACCTGCTGTCGGGTATACAGATGCAAGCTCTGAAAGGGTTATAGATACGGCGAAGTAGGCCAGCGTGACGATGAGGATTCCATAGAGAACTGTTACTGTCCCTCCGGCGGAGATGGCTATAGCCAACGATGTCGAGAAAGCGATCCAGCTATTACAGACGTTGAAGCCTAGGGCGATGATTTCCAGTGGCTTGATGTCGCGTCGAAGGACAGGCTCGAAAGCGCCGTTGATATTGATGTTGATAGCATCATCGGATAGTGACTCGGGGCACTTGGGTTTCTCGATCGTGCCACCTTGGTAATAGCATATCGTCAGCTTGGTTCTCATAGTCCATCACTGTATGTTTTGTATACTTATACTTACTTTTTGCTGACATCTTGTCGGTTTCCATTTTTAGTTGAATAAGATGTCAATTCTGCACGCCACTCTGTCCCGGGACCACGCCGTGTTATAGATATTACTTCACCCAGTCCTCACGTCGGCGTTCTGTTGCGAATTCCGTTTCATCAAGATAAGGGTTGGATCATAACTTAATGAGGATATTGTGCCGCCCTCGATAAAGGATTCCCTATGGACAAGCGTGCCAGGTGAATGATCGGCCAAGCCTATTACTAAAACATACAGATAGCATAAGCTTCGCAGTGTGGGGTAAATCAGATAACGTAACAGATATCCAACGAAGCTTGTCTATCCTTGTTCCGTTATTGCATTGTACTAGATTCCGATCACGCGGGACGTCTGGCGCTTGTGGGCAGGGGTCCACGATGCACCACAGAGCCGGGCCCAGCTGAGGCAGTTTTATGCCCTGTATCTAGTGCAGGAACGGAATGTTTTTGTTAAGACAGAGTCATGAGTTGGCGCGCAAAATGATAAAGATAAGTGAGGTGGAGGATTGGCAAGTTTGTGGAAACAATATCGTCAAGTACTGACTAAGACATCCTAGGTAACTTTGCCGCAACTCTGAGTAACCTTATCAGGGGTAACCCTCTCATTTACGCTAACCCATATGGGCAATTGTGCCGCATTCCTTCTCAGCCCAGAGATTAACAAGAACATTTTACCAATTGCGGCTGCATATACTCCGTAAATCACGAGACAAGATATGTTATAAAATGGTAACCAAAGGTTTCTTCCATTACTTCAAATTCTCAATACTCAGTATAAACGAAGAATTAAAAAATAAGACATGCCAGCTGCAAAACTTCAGATGGAGGGCGAGGTGCTTTCAGAGCGTACCCAAGCTCTGCTCCAAAAGGAGAAGACATACTCTGCTGGTGGCTTTGGGCCTCTCCCTGGCTTCATTGTCTCAGCCAAAGGCTCAACACTTACTGTAAGTTACGTTCACCGTCATTTCTCCCCTTCACTAGCGCCTCAAGTTCATTTGCTGATACATACCAGGATGTTGATGGTAAAGAGATAATCGACTTTGCCATTAGCATGGGCACAGTCAATCTGGGTCACTGCAACCCAACAATTACCAAGGCAGTTATAAACGCCATCCAAACATGTTTGTCACCTCCCCAAACTTCCAATTGAAGAATACTGACCAAAAAGCCTTCCAAACCAACATTGCTGTTCAGGACAGCCGATGGCCTATCCTCGCTGAGACACTATGTCAGAAGCTCGGCTACGACAAGGTTGCGTCCATGTGCTCAGGCGCTGAAGCTGCGGATGCCGCTGTTAAGATTGCTCGAAAATGGGGCATCGAGCGTAAGGGTATTGAAGCATCTGAACTGCTCGTTCTGGGATGCTCAGAAAACTACCATGGTCTTTCATCGGGAATTTGGCCAATTATGACACCTGGCTGTGGTCAACAAGGTATGTTTCCTTTCATCCTATGTCCAGATCTTTATTAATGAGTGGTAGAGTATGGAATTACTAGTACGAATGTTATCAACTTTAACCCTGAAACTGGGGACTCGCTTCGCTATGGACATGTCGAGGATTTTGAGCAGGTCATTGCCAAGCACCATAAGCGGATTGCTGCAATCATGATGGAGCCGATTCATGGGGGCCTTCGGTAAGCACCGAGAATTTGCATCCAAAATAAAAAGCAACAACGGCTAACGTATCAAAAAAGAACCTTTCAAGAGGAAATTGAATTCGCAACCAGTGTCCGCAAGCTCTGCAAAGAGCATAACATCCTGTTTATCGCCGACGAAGTGCGCATGGGATCTGGAAAGACGGGCAAATTCCTCTGTTCCCAGTGGCTTGACTGCGAGAAACCAGATATTGTCGTACTCGGAAAGTCTATCTCAGGTGGTGCCTTTCCAGCATCCTACATCCTTGGCTACGACGACACAATGACGCTTATCAGACCCAATCAGTCAGCCAGTACATATGCTATGGGACCAGCAGCGAACGCAGCCACTCTCGCCGCCCTGAGTCTTTATCAAGATGATAAGATAATAAACAGAGCAAGGGTTATCGAAGAGAAGTGGTTGAAGCTAACATCTACTTGGAGCTATCCTTTCATTCAATACTGCACCGCCCGCGGTGGTGACATTGTCATTCTTCTCAACGAGGGACTTGGAGGGGTCACTGCTCGTCGTCTTGCCCGTTTGGCTTACCAACGAGGTGTCCTGGTGTACCCCCAGAAGCCCCGTGTTCGATGCAGTATTGCTCTTACTGTCACTGATGAGGAGTTGGATCGTGGTTTTGGTATTTTGATCACGGTTATGGATGACATAAGTTCTTATGGCGACATACCAGGATCTACGCATGCTGTCGATGATGTTGATGCTGGCTTTTAGAGGGATATATATGCGTCGTAGGAGAATTTTGTAACTTTTATAACATACTGGAGTATTTAACAATCACCTGCCCTAACATTGGGGCATCCATATAGCATCTTGTTACGCTGCTTCGGTAACTGGATTATGAAAACCAGTTTCTGTATTTATCCCTGTTCTGTGATCTTGACCTCAGGATGTATATATCTAATGACAGTAGTTGCGCATCGTAGATTGCATATTGTTGTACCATCTCGTCTCTTCGTGGAGTGTTAGATCCAGTCTCGATCAGCATCCCTCAAAGAACTCAGCGAGATATAAATAAGCTTCCAACCAGGGCTGCATTGAAACAGCATAAAGCTTCGATTCGACCCCAGCCATTATGCTACATCAAATGTCTAGCGAGTAGTAAATATAAGAAAAGATTTAATTACCTATCAGCGCAGCTATATCACTTAGAAAGCAGAACTTATCTATTAAAGATAAGGAAGGCGCAATTAAATATAGCTATTATTAAGAATAATGTAAGAGGTGTTATTATAACTTAAAGCTTAAATATATAGCTATTAGATAATAATATATCTAAGACTTTAATATTATTAATAAGCAGTCTATTACTGACTTTAATATCTATAGAATTCTTTATATCCTATCTATTGCTAATATAAAGTCTAAATTTATATATTTCTAATATTTCAGTCTTTACTAAAGTAATCTACTAGCGACTAGGTATTATACGCGGTTTTATATAATGCCCTATTTGCCTATCCAGATGTATCTGCATATATAGTCTTAAGGCCCTTTAATAACACTTATCGTTAAATGTTTATTCTAAGAGACCTTTAACTGTAGTTCTAAATATACCAAATGAAATATCATTCTATTGTCTATTGACCCTATTGAAGGGTAATAGCGTAGGAAAACCTTTAAAAAGCTTCTCGACTGTAAGCGGTTTGGTATAGTATATTGAGAGTGGTGCTTATTATAGGGGTAAAGAAATATTACGTCTTGCGATTGAGTATCTCTAGAGTGAGATGAAGACTTTGAATCTCGGTGGGATAGAATTGCTGAATTGATATTTGGATTTTCACCTTTAAGTTTATAATCAGCAATGCAGCGTCTGGGTTTGGATCCGTGATCTTGGTGCCACCTTAATTCGTGTACACTACATCATTATTTAACCTCCCACTTCCATTGCGGCCGATAACACCTCCCTTTATTGGACTTAGTAAGATACGCTACAGTTGCAATACGAAATTAGCCTAACACCAATGACACATACGGTCATTGCGGCGGAGGTTCGATCTGCTTAAACTCCTATAGTACTGTCCGTCCTTTTGAACCTAGTACCAAGAGGTACGCATCCTCGTCAACTTTCAACGGAAGTAGCTCGTACACTTGCGGTATCGGATCCTTTTTAGCTATATGAAGGATGGAGATATGATAACCCCCGCCTGCTTGAGGTGTGACTGCAATAAGCTGCTCGTGCCCCTGTTTTGGGGCTTTAGCAACAACTTTATCGTTGCCATCACATCCAATAAAACGTCCTGAGGTCTATTCGTAGAATCCAACGAAACCATTCAGTTCCGTATAACACCATCGATAGCCTCCCCAATGATGGGGTATCTTTTGCAGGAGAGGCTTGCCGTTAATGACCGATAGATATCCCCCTGAGAGTCGGTCTCGAATGATGAACCAGAAACCGGCAGTAGGAACAGACTTGAAAGGCGTCATATTATCGTACGCCTGAAAGTTAATGTCAGGTGTTATCGTGGCTGGTGTCGGACAAATTGAGGATGACGTTATTGATATCGCTTTGGCACTTTCGTCTGCCCTAGATAACTCGATTTATTCGACTTTGAGTAATGCAAATTCTGCGGTTAGCCTAATTACCAATGAACATGATTTCTCTATTAAACTTATAGGTTGATGTACTTTCTAATTTCTGCTTTATATAGGTATGAACGCTTCTGCTTATGGTGCTGGGGAACTTATTATAACTAAATATGATGCAGGAAAGGGAGGGTGGTATCAGCAGCCACTCCAGGAGTGACGTGCACTTCGCGATAAAAAGCATACCATTTTGTGTCTGACTCTCGACTTCTATTGCTCAACGTACGATATCAGGAAGTCTAAACTAAGATGACGTTGGGATGACGATTACATATTTAAGAATTGCATTAAACGAAAATGACAATCGTTCATATCGTCTAGTATAGGGTAATTTGAAACGTGCATCCGCATCCTGCTTAAGTTTTTATTTTATTTTTGAACATAAACCACTTGTGTAACGTATGGCTTGCACCGTTCGATCACTGCGAGCTAGATATAGACTAACTAATCACATCTAAGTTAAATACCGCTGTAGGAACAATCGTCAACTTTCAGGTACCATACTGTACTACTGTACTAAGGACTGCCTGTGATTTACTAAACTATATACTTTTCGTCTTTGCGCTAGCCCCTGTCATCATTACGTTCATGAAATTATATCCTCTTTATTCGTGCATGCTGGTTGGTTTTTGAACGCTGCTACCGCTTCTGCCCCTCGTTCAGGGCTACTTTTCCTTTCTTTACTGTTTCAAAAGGTCTAAATCTTGCTGTTGCTGCTGAAAAGCCATAATAAACGACGAGCTGTCCATTCTGAGTATCTTTATGTGACTCGGATTGACAAAATAACTGATAATGAATGAAATGAGTGCTTATTTTATTGCGGAGCAAAATTAGAAATTAAGGCGGGGACTGAATGGTGAGCTTACAACTGGTGCCAACTACCCGCGCAGATCTCAACACCACGACCGATTAGGATAGAAAGCGAAGAACCTGTGGTACTTGCACTAGGATACACTATAGCCTATTAATATATTATACCTGTGGAATAAGGTGATATGTATGAAACCCACAAGCCTACATCACTGTTATCTACCCCGCAACCAAACTCTCACATCTCCACGCTTCCAACGACTAGAGGCTCCACGATTGCCGACTAAACAAGAGCTTGGCTCAGAACGGATAAAAGGGAAAAACGGAGTACTGCAAGCCTTGTAACCGATGTTTCGTTACTACCCACGCTCTCGAACAGCATCTCGGAAACACACTATTCAACTTGAAGGAAAGGCATGTCAAGGACGAGCATGAAAACTAAATGGTGATCTCAGACTTGAGATGTATTAGAAGGAAAGATAGCGTCGAGGATGATTTGGTCGACCTCCCGTTGTTATTAACATACAACGGCCATGTCAGTGATTGGTAAGTGGACGTCACTCACTCGTAAGAGTTGTGTCATGTGCGGCATTTTGAGAGGGGAAAATGTCCTGGTTGCTCAGAAATAGGAAGCACAGTACACTTCTAATATATTTGTTAACAGTCTTGAGAAGAATGCTTAACGCAGTCTAACAGACGTCGTAGTCGAATAAGAGCTAGAAAAAGGATATATGCAGTATTGTTATAGTATAGTTTGAGGTCTCAACCTAGTCAAGTGACAACTGTCTCGTAAGTCTTAGCATATCTGTATCAATAAAACACTGCGCCCATCTAAATTCAAAAACTTAAACTAATGTTAAGTAAGCAAGTCCGTCTACGGACAGATTTCGTTGATGTAATGTAGAGTCATAGGTTGCTGAGCACCCGTTACCCTTGATGATAAAAGTTTTGCTTCTGAAGAACCCCATTTCGTGATAACGACAAGATTTGGAGATCAGTATGGAGAACATAACAGACGCCAAGCCGGACACGATTGTCGAGATTGCTCCAGATGGCGACCTCATTTTGGTAGTCGGATCAGAAGAGACGAAGCTCCGTGTTCATTCCATGTTGATGATGGCCGTCTCGAAACCCTTCTCTGTCATGTTGGGACCAGATTGGAAGGAGGGCCATGGTATACGCGACCACGATGGGCTGTCCGAATTATCGCTGCCTGATGACGATGCTGTTGCACTGGAAATTATTTGTTCTATCATTCACTATCAGAACAAGAAAGTACCTAGAACTCTTCCCGCTTGTGATTTCCTCGCAGTTGCTGTTGTTGCAGACAAGTATGGTTGTATGGATGCCTTGACATTCGCAAGCGAAACCTGGCTCCGGATCTCTGGAGATGAACCTGAAAATCTGATGCTCTTAACTGCTGCGGCATACCTCTTCAACAATTCGCAAGCGTTCAATAAGATCACTGGAGCATTGGTAGTTGACTATGATGGACCTTATCTTGCTCTTTGTGTCGATGAAATTGAGTCTATCATACCGTGAAAGGTATTCTGTAAGTACTCCGAAAATCGATTTGTTATATTACTGGCTAACGAATTCATAGGTTTATTAGAACAGCAGAGAGGATTCGCACGACTGGAGATATCGTAAATTTTTATAGCAGGAGGCGGGACTATGTCATGTCACAAATGTGGGTGGACAAGCAAATATGCGTATGCGTACATGAAGTTGTTTGAAGGAAAAGACCTTTGGCCAGAAGCTTTATCCCGTATCTCTATCTCCAAAGCACTAGAGAAGGTGGAAAACATGCCAGATCCGATTCCAGAAGAGCGAAATACGCAGTGCCAGTATGCGTACAAGCATGAACCCCCGGCATACAGAGAAAACCGTCATGGAAGCCCTGGCTCATGCATTGAGGTTCGAGACTTTATAGACCAGTCTATACTTAAGGAGAACCTCTCTAATTAGGAATAAACTTATAAACCTAGTATAGTGCCAGATCCCCTACGTGCAATAAAGATAGTTCCTGTCACCTTAATACCGACGCCAGAGCCTGAGGGTCTAGTAAACGGAACAGCCCGCTCCTGCACAATCTTCTTCATTACCTCAGCGGCCTTCTCCTTTTCCGCCTCGCTCCAAGACTCAAATGCCTTCGAGCCGAACCCATGAGTTAGAAGATCAGCGACTCCGTCGGCCGTCTCGCCGCCTAGATGCACGTCGATTGCAGTGCTGGTATGCACGTCGAGCCCGGCACCTGACAGCACGGCCTTGGTATGCTCAGGGTCGAGCCACATGTCGGGGACAGGCGGCTTGAACAGCGTATGGTCGGGGCGGATCTGCGCCTGGACCTCCTGAATGATCTTGATATGTCCCATCATCTTCCAGCCGGTGATGATGGCCACTCCATCGGGGTGAAGTGTGCGCGCTATCTCTCGGGCGCCCTTTTCGGCGTCGGTGAAGTACATAAGGCCGAGGTTCGTAATGGAGTGGGTGAAGGTGTCGTTAGGAAAGGAGAGTTCCTCGCCGGTCATGACGGCCACGTGGACATTGGGATGGGAGGAGAACCGATCTCTAGCAATACTGACCATGTTCTCTGCGACGTCGATAGCGTGGATCTCAGGCCGGACCCCGGACTTAAGGATGATGTCAGTCACGATGCCAGTGCCGCATGCGTTGTCGAGGATCTTGGACTCGGATGTCAGAGGCTTTAGGTCCGTGATGGAGGAGATGGCATGCTGCGCGAGTTCACTGGTAGCTCCGCCAGTTTTGGCTTCGTACTTGTCTGCAGTCTTATTGAAGTGCTCGGTAGCGGTCAGCTTGGGAGCGGACGACATGGCGGCAGAGCAAATAGCTAAAGCACGACTTTAAGATAACACCATCGGCATATTGTGACAGGTTCGCAGATTTATATTTCGTATCGAACTCTATAATAAACGCTTTAGGTTTACAGACATTACAGTAATACTCTAATGATATTCAGAAGTTAGAGAAATAACTATTTACTAATCATTCCGAGGCACATAATTATACCTAACTTAAAGAGGTTAAAGGGTAGTTTATGAGGTAACGCCAGTCTTAGGCACTTATCTATAATAGGCATAGTCTCTCCGGAGGCCCTCCGCTCTGGACTGAAAAGTAGAAACCCTCCGTGGAAATTTATGTAAAAGCTCCCCTGCTCTAGACTGAAAAGTAGAAACCCTCCGCGGAAATTTATGCAAAAGCTCCCCCGGGTAGTTTAACTGCTTTTTGTGCTCTAGGATGTTTTCTTTACTGTTTTTGTCTTGTCACTTCTCCGACTATTAATTAAGAAAAATTGGTTCCCTTAACAGTTAGTTAGTTTAGAATCTACCGATCTACCCGCTTAGAGAGGATAACTGCATCCATATATTAGTTCCCGCATAGTTACAGTACGTAGAATCTTTAGAGCTCGTCTCGGATATTGCAGAAAGATGGTGTAAGTGCTTGCAAACACGCAAGTCGCTCCACATTAATTAAAACCAGAGGTTCCTCACGACAGACATAGCACTAAATATATCATTCGAACTCATTAAATAGGATTCAGGGGCAGTAGATAATGAAATATAGGTGCGAGACAGTGCTTGGGCTATGCTTCCCTGGACTAAGGATAACACATACTACTCCTTTTTGTACCTCGACGAGGCACTGACACGAACTTGTCAGTTTCAGCTTCCAATTATGGTCCTGGAATCAGGAATTGAATCACTGGAGCACAACATTGTTATACTGGTTTTAAGGGAAACAGGCGATTGTTTTAAATGGGCTGGAATGATTATCTTACGGCGCAAGAAGAACAAGGAGAGAGCAAAGCTAACGCTATATCGAGATGAGAGCGGGAAATGGACACAGCCGACATTAACACCTCACCGTCAACAGTTTACCTGGTGGAAGGAACTCAGTAATTAAACGATCCTATTTAAATAGGGTAGTTGATAGAATCTTGTAAGGTTACTGAGTGGTGTCTAAACTGGTAAATTCCTTTTCAAGTTATTATTACGTATCTGGAATTCTAGTGCTCTAGGCATTATATAAATCAAGCTCTTCTTCCATGTCCGTACGAGTTCTGGTTCTTCTCGTCTCATTATTGTTCATTAGAGTTTTGTTGAAGCCAGGGCTTCTGCCGGTCTTGTTTATCTCGCTTGAACGATTAACAGCTAAGTCAGTGTTCTGGCTTCATGTGCAGAGATTCTCGATACTGACAACTTAGTCTTCGGCCGGAAGGTTGTTAGATCCCTATACGAAGGACCTGATAAAGTGCTGAAGGATATTACACTAGCGAGATGACGCAGAAAATAAACGAGGGGCCGCTGACTCGATGTCAGATTTCTCCTCCCAAGGGGTTTGAAAATCCCGATTTTGCGGTCATGTTTGGTATAAGAAACAGGCCTGCCGCAGGCATTCGTAAGCTCAATGCCCGTAGGTACTCGCAGATCTTTAATCATATAAGTTTTCCCTCACTTTCTCTAATATGGAAATGATATGCCTGTGTTCAGATGATAAATGTGTATTTACCAAGAGCCTATACCAGCGGACAACCTTTCTCAGTTATGAGTCTCTTGCATCTATAGCTAAAACCTACTTTGTAGTGCCTGATGCGGCAACAGCTACCGATGCCATACACGCCGCCTCGCAACCTAATAAAACCTGATGACATGTGGCGAAGGCCACAAATGACGAAAGGCCGAAGGTGAAAACCGAAAGCCCATGACCAACTGCGTGGCAGGATGCCAGGGAAGCAGTACAAGCTGCCAGGCAAACCGCTGACCCAGCAGCGAGGCCTCTCCTTCCGGCTGAGGCTGTGCCAACCAGAGTGAGGCAGGACAAAAGAGCAGTAGAAAACTTCATATCTTGGAAAAAACATCAATATCATCTTTCATAATCCAGTTTGATAGAGGCAAGTTAAAGTGCAAAAGGAAACAGAAAAAAGTTTTAGGGGGTTAAATGATATAAAAGTGTCCCTACATACAGTTACTCGAGCGGCTAAGGGAGATGCTATGGTTATAGTTGATAGTTGATTAAATTTGGATGTAGGTTACGAACATCCTGAAAGTCACCTAATTGCCGCAATAGATTTGTTAAGAACCATATGACCTACCAATTTAAAAGATAAACATTTCACAGAAGCAACAAAGTAATACAATACAAATGGCTAGATAATTTTAAACTATAGCTTGTAGAAAATCAGCCTAGCACGATCAACAAGAAGCATTGTTAGATATCCTTTGCCCCCAAATCCGCAGTGACACCAGCGCCATCCTTGATATAAACCTCATGCTTCTGTTTCGACATCTTAACAGGATTGGCACTCTTAAAGATCTCATCAATCTCCTCAAGAGAGCGACCCTTTGTCTCAACAAGAGCAAAGTACATCAGTCCCCATTCAACAAAATGCAAAATGAGAAAAATAGTATACGTCTTCCAACCAATTTTCTGAAGCGCGACCGGTGTGGCATAAGTGTTGATAAAACCGGAAATACCGCTGAAGAAGCCTGAGGCCGCCATACCCTTGGCTCGAATATCGTTGCGGAGTATTTCGCTTGGGTAGAGGGACTGCAGAGGTGTCCAGCAGAAAGACCAAAAGATGCCGTACAGAAAGATCATGGCAATGAAGGCGTAGCCCATTGATGTGCTAACATGACCTTTGGACACGGCTGCGATGACGTTGATGGGGATATATACAAGACCTGTCAAGAACGTGCCTGGGAATGTCAGCATTGATTGCATTTGCGATGGTGGAAAACTTACCCCAAAGAAATAGACGTCGGCGACCGAATTTCTCGACTCCGAATGAGCCTGCCACACCACTGAAGAAGCCGAAAATAACGTTGACACCATTGAGAAGAAGCTGTTGAGAGGAGCTGGTGATACCAACATTCTCCAGAATGACGGGCATGTAGTAAGTGATGACCGAGCCACCGATGAACTGAGAGAAGATAGCGACGAGGAAAAGCAAGTACATTCGTCGTAGGTTCTCCTTGTTGTCTACAAGCATGCGGTAGTCCCACCACTTCTGACTGGCTTCGATTTCTGCCTGATATTCGATGGATGCGCGCATCTCTTCGAGCTCTAATTGTACAACTGCTGATTCGGGGTTGCCGTTACCGTGATACTTGATGAGGACGGCTAGGGCCTGCTCTTCTTTCCCATGGCTCATGAGCCATCTTGGGCTTTCGGGGATGAACCATGCTCCAAGCAGGATGATTGCCCCGGGGACAACTTGGATCAAGATGGGAATTCTCCATGACCAGTTCGAAGTCAATCGACCTGTTCCATAAGCAGTCCAAGTCGAGGCTGGCAGAATGTTAGTTACATATCGGCAAAACTTGTAATCTACACTTACTAAGAGATCCGATATACCAGCCAAAAACATTGTAGAGACCAGTGAGAGTTCCACGCCAAGAAGGGTAGGATATCTCGACTAGATAGATGGTAGCTGCTGTAACTGCAATGTTGCAGCCAAACCCTAGGAACAGTCTGCCCGCCATGAACGTTCCGACGTTCTGAGCAACGGCCTGTATGACGGTGCCGACGATGACAAATACTGATCCGGCGATCATGCCGTATCGACGGCCAAAGAAGTCAGACGCGGGAGCGGCGACGAGGCAGCCGAGGATGTTTCCGACACTATAAAGGGCAAAGACAGCTCCAATGGAAGCACCTTGCATTTCAGTGTTGAAGAAAGCATGGAATGGGTCCATGGCATTGATAGAAGACATGATGGTTCCGTCGAAACCATTGCCGCAATTGTCTATGAATATTAGCATGTTGGAGTATATAGGTTTGGCCTGGCATACTTAGAGTAACAAAGGCAACGATTGCGTAAAGTTTGAGAACAGATGGTGCTGTTCGAGAGAGGTTGTCCTTGGCAATGGCATCGCTGTAGGCCACATTCTGGACCTTTGCGGTCTTGGATGCCACCAGGTCACCAGTTGCCGAGCCGGGAACTTGTTCCACAGTATGGATTTCTTCCTTCATTGCGTTTTGATACGAGGAATGTTAGAATTGAATAGTGGAGATGGCTGATCGACACTTTAACATTATGCTGGGGACGACTGCAACTTAAGTATGTGATCGCCTGATAACATTCGCTTGTGTTAGTGTTTTCACACCTTCAACATCCAGGGTGAATTTTCGCACCGGAAAACAATGCCGAATGAAATGCGGGGGTTGCAGCCACTTCCCCGGATCGACCCCCTCTTGTCCAGAAGAACGAGGATGATACCGCGCCCAAATAGGATCACGGGCCGTTGCGTATTGGGAATGGCGTGTTGCCCCCAACTACACTAACCTCAATATGCCTCAAGCGATGAGCATCGTAAGATATCTCGGGTTGAGAATTTCTACAATCTAAGTTTTCTGTTTACACAAAACACTACGCAAAATACCGCCAACACAGTCTGCACCACAATTTTTGCTAGTAACTATGGACTCATCATACTCAGGACTCGTGGCCCAAGTCGCGTCTCTCCCTCCACCGCCACAAATACTTCTCTTCGGAGACTCCATTACACAAGGCGCATTCTCACTTCAAATTGAGCTGACAAAACGGTACATGCGTCGCCTCGATGTTCTGAACCGCGGTTTCGGTGGATACAACACCAACTCGGCCTTAACTCTCCTCCCATCATTCTTCTCAGCAGTGGTCCCCTCGAAAACTGTGCCTCGCGTTGCAGTTATGACGGTACACTTTGGCGCCAACGACTCTTGCAGTCCTGGCGAGCCTCAGCACTGTGATCTCGAAACGTTCAAGTCGAATATCAGGCGTATCCTAGACTGGGAGGGTGTGAGGCTTCATGAAACAAAAGTCATTCTTGTTACGCCCTCTCCAGTTGAAGAGTATCGGCTACCACACGACGGAAAGGGCAGGGCAGAAAGAGTAGCCATGTATGCACAAATGATTCGGGATATCGGCGAGAGTGAAAACGTTCCTGTTGTTGACCTTTGGACTGCTATGATGCGTACAACTGGTTGGAAAGAAGGGGACATTCTGCGTGGGTCTTTAAAAACGGTGCCGAGTGTTGAACTGGGGCGGCTTTTCTATGACGGTCTTCATTTGAATCAGGATGGTTATGAAATCTACATACAAGAGCTTTTGCGTGTTTTGGAAGCGGAAGTTCCAGAGTGTAGAGTACTTGAGACTGATGAGTGGTATCCTGAATGGATTAAGTTTCATCCACCGGCAGAGACCAAGGTTGAGACGAATGGCTGCTGACTTGATCAATCTGTGGTATAGAATATTTTGTAATACAAGTCCTTGGTCAACCCCATCTTGCAAAGAAAGCATTAAAGCAAAATACAAACAACAAATTGATTTGGCCGGACCAGCTCCATCTCATTGCTGCTATATATTCAAGTCTACAAAGTATCACAGAATATACTTTACTCGTCACATTCACTGTGGAAGTCAACGTGGGTAATAGCAAATATCCAATGTCTTCATTGAGTGCAAAAGCCATAGATACCTATCTAGCTATCTGTTTCGTTCGCAAAATATCATGGTAGAAGAATAATAATGTTACAAAGAATGTGATGCCTTTCCAAAGGCCAATCAGAACATCGTAAAGAGGGTTAGCTCACGGCCAGTAAATCAGACAGCCTTCGCGCTGATAGTCTTAGCATGGTCAATCACCACATCCTGATACTCCTGCGTGCCATAGAAGATCGCATAAGCATCATATGGATTCGCCCCACTAGGAAGATTAGATGCGAATTGCCAGAAGCTATCATACGCAATTTCAGTGCTCAGGATGGTCTCTTGGTACTCCTTAAGCACAGCAGTGCGATTCGAGGTTGTGCTCTCAACGCCATATTCTTCCATGACAATAGGTTTGCCATACTTGCTTGCCAGTGCTGCGTGGTCACGAATCCACTGATTTCCCCAGGGATAATTGTACCCCCAACCGATGGGATACATATGTACCGTCCCATAGTCAAGTGTAGAGATCTTCAGATTAGCTTCGAAATCGATACCCTCGGAGCAAGAGTATGCGTAACCAAGACTGCTATCATCAGAGCAGAGCCAACCTTCATCGCCCAGCGATACACGATGCTTTGAGTCTAGGGATTTGATGAAGCTGGATATCTCTGTGGCCCATTTGGTAATCACACTGGTGTCGCAGTTCTGGCAGCGAGGTTCATTGCAGAGCTGCCAGGAAAAGATGGCTGGTGAATCCTTGTATCGATTAACGATGAAAGAGACATAATCTTTATAGGCTTCTTGGGCATCGGCATGAGTCCAGAAGGTCTCGTGGGTGCATCCAAAGTAAGCGCAGTAGATGTTGATACCACCCAGGTCATCCCAGTTATTCAGCATCGGAAGTACGAGCTGAATGTTGTGCTTCTCCGCGGCGGCGACAGCAGCGTCGAGACGGGCAATGCCGTTGGTGCCCTTGTTGATAGTGATGGTCTTCTTAGCCGTGTCGAGGAACTGAAAGTACACAGGCTGATCAGTGCCAGTGTTGGTGTTTCCGAAGGCCCAGACGCGCGTGACTTTCAGCCCGCTCTTGGCAATCTGAAACATGGCTTGTTCGACATCGGCGTCTGATGTGAGGTGACTCATCCACCAGGTGTTGGTGCCGGCAAAGTATTGGGATTTTCCATCGATGTTGAATACCGGTGCCTTTGCCTGTCTTGGTTGGATATTGCCAGGCAATGCGGCGGCAAGGGTGGCCAGGCTGAGTGGAATGATTGCTTTCATATTGGAGAGATCAGAAGGCGCAATCACCAAGGATGAAAGAATTGATCTATGGCGGTTCAAGGATGGTATTCACTGGATTGTATTTATATTTCCGATGGAACAGTACAGGATTTACCAACAGGGTACTACGGACACAAGACTCAGGGGATCAAAATAATTGACCGCTTATAGCACAAGGGACGAAATTATCGGGTCAGTTTATGCGGCTTGGCCCAGTCTATCAGGAGGTTTATTTTGGTACCGTAAGTCCAAGGAGATAAACTTTCTACTACCCACTACACAACAGTCGGAGTCGATCCCAAATAAGTATTTCATATTGATCCGAGCCTGAAGAGGGCAATTTTGATGCACATCATCACGGGAGATTTACAGAATGGAGTCGGGTTCAGTACTATGATCCGTTGTTTAAATGGGTTGTTTCACAATTGCGATGTTCCAAAACCGATTGGAGGGAAATGTTGGCCGCCTTGTTCACGTCAATTCCACATGACGCAAAAGCAAGGTTCATCCTCAATTGTTACTTGTCGCTACCTTAGTCCAACCCCGCAACTACCTAACTTGTTCAGGCTCGGTTGAGCTCGACCCGGCATCGCATTTGTCTTGAGACATAAACCAGCTTGTTAAGCACTTATGATTTATTGCTGTCCCTGACTTGTATTGACTTCTGTAGAATTACTTACCCAGTGGTGAGCGATCTGAATATTTAATTAACGCTTGACTAATGTTGATAAAGCTCTCTATTGAAAACTATATGTACATAGAGATGCATATTGAAGATGTTTAAAGAACGCTGTCTCTAATGAACAGTCAAATACTCAATTGAACACATGTCATGGCTTATGGCCTAACCTATAGTGATTGCTGATATATATTATTACTATCAGTTAGATTATATTTATATACATTATACTATTGCTATTCTAGCTAACAGATCTACTTAGTTAGATTACTATCTTAGCTACTATTATGGCAGCCTATATTATCTTTAGCTTATTATTTACTAGCTAAGAGATTAAAAATCCCTTTATTTATAATATTAATAATCTACTGCTTAATATTTTCTATAAATAGATTATAAGCGATCTTAATATTACTGCCTCTTTTAATTAATATGCAGCTGACTAATTCTTACTTGGAGGAACGCCTTTATACCCTGTTAGTTCTAATGTGGGCTATACCTGGATGGATTGCAGTGAGGAAAAGCTTAGAGAGTCAATCAGAAACAAACCTCATGTTCTGTTCAATTGGCGACGCCTAGGCGGTAGTAGGCCTTCTCCTACAGGTGGCCAGACTAAGGAAAGTCACGGAGATATGGTTTGAAATGGATATCCCCAGCATAAGGAATGTACTATAATTAGTTGAGTATCATGAATCGCATTTTGTACACGTAATACTGCTGAACATTATGTCCTATACAACGCCTCTAGCATCTCGTAAGCATAATCCTCTTTTCCAACTTCGCAACTAAGAGACCCATGATCTACATCCCAAGGTATCTGTACTTGACACCTGTTAACAATTCCTTATTCCCTCTTGCCTTGATTATCACGTTCTCACCCGGGACAATATCGATACAATTATCCTCCAGAGTGATACCTGCCACCTCTTCAAGAACCAAGCCTTTAATGGGTTTCTCAACCGAGATGAAATATCCATCAGGTGCTCTCTCAACCTTGACACCTCTGTTAGAGAAGTCAAGATACTTGAGGGGCTGAGGCCAATCGACATCCTGAGAAATACAATGACCATCCCTCAGAATCCTCACCGAAATAACATGAGGTTCATCTTTGGCGTGATCAATCTGCCCCTCCAAAACATCTGTAGTCCCATTAGGAACCAAAGTAATGTTCCTCACAACCTTATCCCTGATATCACTACCAGTCTTGATGGAAACAAAACGAACCTCAACAGTAACTTCAACTGCTTCTTGTTCGCTACTCATAGCCCAAGCACTAAATGAGGATGTTTTTGCTGGTTTGGCATGAACAACGCTCCAATCATGATGTTGTCTCTGAACACCCGCAGCAATGGGTTTCAAAGCTCGACGAATCGCATAGTATGCCGGTTTCTTGAGGAGGAAGTAATCAACAATAGACCAAGAGATAGTAGGCCAACAGTCGTTCATCTGCCAAACGAGAACACCACCGCAACGACGATCATCACCCCATTGGCGACGCCAACTGCGATAAGCAAAAGTCATGGCCTCGCTTTGGCAAAGCTGGGTAAGGTACAAATGAGACTACTTGCAGGTTAGTGGGAGCGGTTTGAGTTTTGCTGGGGTTCTTGCGTACCTCTAGATCCGGAAGGGGACGGAAGTTTTCTACCACATAAGTTGCAATGCGTCGCTCATGGCCATCAGCCTTGTTGTGAAAGTCCATTGTCTGAGACTGTGGAAATCGTTCAGACTCGGTTGTTATGAATTGTTTTATCGTTGATAAATTGGGGAAAGCCTCCATGCCAAACTCGCTGTTGAATCTGCCTCCCAGTGTATCAAAGACCTGGTATTTCTCTTGTGTACCATGCCAAACTACTGGATATCAGCAATGCAAAACGAGAATATGAAAGGATCTGTTACATACCATTCCATTGATGCATATCACCAACAGTCTTGTCCGCAGAATATTTACCATGGGAGAATGGTGACCCAGGCCAGTATATCGCTGCGGGAGACATGTTATTGACCACCTCAGGCAAAAGGTGCTCATAGTAATATCTCGCAGGGAAGTTGGACTTGAGCCAAGAATCAGGATCCGCATCTTCTGGGTCGTAGTCAAGACCGCACGACTCCTGAACTTGGTAATCCTCATTGTTCCCCGCGTAGATGATGATGGACGGGTGATGATGTAGACGTTGAACATTCTGGATTGCTTCTTGGTGCACAGATTTGATGAGAGATGGTCCTACGGGGTAGTTTCCGCAGGCAAACATAAAGTCCTGCCAGACGAGAATGCCCAGCTCATCGCAACAATCGTAGAAAGCGTCCTCTTCATAGATACCGCCGCCCCAAACCCTGAATTATGTCATGTCAGTGACGATAGACGAAGAGGCTACCAGCAATATCTTACCTCGTCATTATCTGATTTCCTTCTACCATGAGTTGAAGCCAATCACGATATTTGGCAGGTGTGATTCGAGGTAGAAAGCTATCCGCTGGAATCCAGCAAGAGCCGCCACAGAAGATGTCGATGTTGTTGACCCGGAAGAAGAACGATTGACCATGAGAATCATGTTTTTGGATAAGTTCGTTTCGGCGGAAACCAGTGTCTTTGCTTCTTTTGTCAAGCTGCTGACCATCAAGAGCGATAGTGGCAGTCACATTGTATAGTGATTGAGGTCCATACCCAGCAGGGAACCAAAGCTTGGGATCATCTACCATGATCGTCAATACTGCGTAAATGCGCCTGGGCTGGGAAATACGTACCAATATGAAAAGGGACCACAAGACGGCTTTCTCTAGACCGGGCTACTGACGTAGTGAAAACAGAGCCTGCCTTCAATGAGATACAAATATCGGCCTTGTCGAATGATCCCTCTACCTCGAGCTCGATAGTACCCTGGATACTTTTGAGATCTTGAGAAATGTTGTACTTGATGAGCATGTCATTGATGGAAGCAGAAAATACCTCAAGACGAACAGGTCTCCAAGGACCAGCAGTCATGAGAAATGGACCCCAGTCCCAACCCTGTCTTTGGTTAGCCAGATATGTCGCTTATCTCGCTTACTTTTCTTACCCAGTGATATTGTGCTTTTCTCACAGCTAGACGAGAAGCCTCACCGTTGAACAGTTCCCATCGATGGTCTGGATACTGCTTTTGCAGTTCTCGGCCTTTGAGTAGGGCACTTTCAAAGTTGATGATAAGCGTGTTGGGTTCCTTGCTTTGGAGATAATTTGTGATGTTGACTCGATGGCTGAGGAACATGTTATCGCTCTCGAGAATGATTTTATCGTTGAGCGAGACTTGAGCAAATGTATCAAGACCTTCAAAGATCAAGTACACAGCAGCACCACCGATTGATGGGGAGTCAAAAACTGTACGGTAGGTCCATGCTGTTTCTCCGACGCATTCGGCATCGAGCTCATTCATGTCAAGAAATGGATCGGAAATTCTACCGTATCAGGCAATCAGTATGTATTATAGCGCAGAGTATTGGAAACGTACAATCCGTTATCCAGGAGGTCTAGATGGGCGACAGTAGGCACCCGAGCCACGGGTTTCCACGAGTCGTCATCATCTATTGTCTTTTTGAAAGACCAATCCTTGTCCAGAAGGGTTCGCTCGGCGGTTACAGGCATAGCCGACGGGTTTTTCAAGATATACCGCATGGTAATTCCAGGTTCCTAGAGACTCAAATTTAACTGTGCGTATATACTCAATTGACAGTTAAGAAGCCCTGGTGTAATATTGCCTAACATCTCATTACTCTGTGTCTTATATTGGGACTACCCAGTAATACACTATTACTAAATAGTCTCGGGCCGGTATTTGTACTATTCCATTTCTGGCTCGGGAACTGAGGACCCTGGCTCTTGGATCGCTAACGGGAAATGTCTACCCGTGACTGTCTTGGACCTAGTTCCGGATCACTTTCTCCTGACTCCTCAGACCATTTTGACAAATTATAATATGAGCTTCAATCAGATGAGGTTGTGTAACCTGTCCACTTGAGAAAAGATTTTTTGATTGTATACGGCACCTTTACCAAGTTCTATTCAGTGACATAAATCTTGTCTGGATCGCTACCGTGCAAGGGTTCGAAGTTCCCCATGATCGCGCCACGTATAAACGTTATTTCACCCAACACAAAGATAAATAACCAGCTTTGAGTACATAAACGATTTCTATCAAATATCTCCACTCAGTTCATCATGATATAAATCGCTCTCTATGTACGGTCGTTGTACAATTTCACTCCTTACTATTTCCATTGTTTTATTTCGACCACTTACCCTGTAGGACGCATTACTGTACTGCCTTTTGCATGTACTTAGATGTTTTCTTACTCCTTATCGTTGTCGTTGAAACCTCAATCAAGTTCTTCTAGCTTTAATCAAATAACCTCTGACAGAGGAGTCTTCCTTCTCATATTTCAACTGTTATTCGCTGTTACCTTGTTTGTTGCCAATATGTTGGAGATGAGCTGACACCATGTCATCAGGTACCGTTCTTATTCCTTTCCTGGAAATGCATATGCCATTGTCTAAAATCCAGTATAATTATTGTTATATTATATCATCATCAATCACATGAATAAGTGTTGCTTGACTTCAGGCCCAGAGTCCTTGTCCGTAGATCCATGTTGTAGATCGTGCTGTTGCCGAGGATAAACAAATGTCGCTAGTCCTCATTGAATCACGGAAAGTCCCGAGCCGGTTCCTTTAGGGCTAGTATTATTTCCCCAGACTCAGTCAATGCGGGGGCAGGAAGAAGCTTTCATCCCTTGGATTGACAAGTATGGGGAACTTCTGCGCGTCTGTGGCATTCATGAGAATGTAGGCACATCAGAATACGCAAGGCCATTCTCCACAGTAAGCTACCTTTGATGGCTAATGGCAAATCTTCTTTGTGCGTGGAATTAGACAAGAGCAAGTGCACAAACGCGTCCACAATGTTTTATACCTGTAGGTCACGCCACCTTTTATCTCAAGCCTATCGACTGATCTCATGTCTCGTAAGTTCAAAGCACTGCGGACGAGCCTAGCTCACGCACATCGAATGAGAAAAGAAGTCTACGCGCATGCGAAGATTGCAAGCGCCGAAAGGTACGCTGCGATGGGCGACAACCTTGCAACAGGTGTGACTATCGTGGGTCACGAGCGGCGTGCGTCTACGTCAAGCCCGTCCGGCGTCCTGTAGTTTCTAAACAGTTAGTGGTCTTATCAAAGAGAAATAATCAGTTTCTAATCCCTGACAGAACACTTGAAGACTTATCCAAAAGTCTCGAGGAACGCGATTCCATTTTAGCTCGCCTTTTTCCAAACCGAGATATATCAGATCTTGTTTCATTATCGGACCAGGAACTTCGTGATATTGTCTTGAACGCTGGTCCTAGTCCTAATGGCACGACCTTGACCTTTCGGTCGGATCATACACCAAACGAATCGATTACTCAAGACTCGCAATGGGATGAAGATCGACGCGAACGTGATCCTTTACCCGCCGAAGCTGATGATGTCAACGCTTTATCCCTTCCGTTAGACCGTCAGGCTTCTTACCTCGGTATATCATCCATCAGGGCGGCTCTTGGAGCAATACTTCAGATGCGACCTCAGCTACGTGCTTCACTCGCATCTCGGCAGGAGTCCTACAATGAAACTTCTTCTTTACGCGATAACGGTATGCAGTGTACTCAGATGGTTCAGTCTCCAACAGAGAATCCTTGCGTTAAGTGGAGTAGAAAGGGACAGGCACTTGTCGATGTATACTTCAAGCGAATACACATAATGACTCCATTGCTTGATGAAACATCCTTTCGGACAACCTACCTCAGTAGTAATCGGCATGACTCGCCTTGGCTTGCACTGCTGAACATGGTACTTGCCATGGGCAGTATTGCAGCTAGCAAGTCAAGTGATCGGGAACACTACAAATACTATACAAATGCTATGCGGCATCTAGATATTAGTGCCTTTGGCAGCAGTCAGATCGAAACGTTACAAGCACTTGCTATCGTCGGAGGTCACTATCTTCACTACATCAATCGACCCAACAGAGGCAATGCTATCTTAGGTGCGGCTTTCCGTATGGCTAGTGCTCTTGGTTTTCATCGCGAGCCATCAGACCAAGACAAAGAAGGTGATCAGCTCCAGGTCGTGGAATTGAGACGCCGTATCTGGTGGTGTTTAGTCTGCTTAGATACGTTAGCCTCCATGACCTTGGGTCGACCATCTTTTGGCCGCTTTTGTCCTTCCATTGATATCCAACCACCAAAGTTCAGCACCGGCGGGCATGGACAGCTGGACTCGGAGCCTGACATGGATATAATGCTACTCGCCGAGAATATTCGCTTTTGCAGGATCGCCACTGAGATTCAGGACAAGCTCACCGTCACTCCTTTTCTCAAACCCTCTGACCGGGATCGATTCGATGATATGTTGATCAGTTGGTTTGACAGTCTTCCATCACTTCTTGGTGACGATCAAGAGTGCGATGAGCTGGTTCACCTTGGTCGATGTACCATGAGGTGGCAATACTGGAACTTACGTATGCTTCTATGTCGACCAGCATTACTGGACGCTGCATCAAAACCTGGCGTGTACTCTCAGCCAGCCGACCAAGATGCCATCGAAAAATGTCAACTGCTTTCCAAGACAGCTATCGAGGATATAGCTCAGAGTTGGAAGAACGATCAGATGTCAGGGTGGAATGCAGTATGGCATCTTTACCAAGCAGTCATGATTCCACTACTGAGTATGGTATGGCAGCCTCAGAACCCTGCAGTTTCGGAATGGAAAAGCCAGATCGAAATGGTGCTTGGGCTATTTGAAAGCATGCGTGATTGGTCTTTGACGGCACGTTGTAGTAAGAGGGTTGTCAGTCAGATCTACGAAACAATCCGTGAGTCAACGCGTAGAAGTGAGAGATCTTTCCCTGATATTAATATGAATCCGAACATGTTCTTAGATCAAGACTTGGATCAATGGGCGGATGTATTGGATGTGGATGATATACTAAATATGCTGTGTCAAGACTGATTTATATAGAACAGTAGTTATTGCGGCGTATATGTAGTGGAGCAAAGCTATATGGCTCAGATAAAAAGATAGTGAAATTGGATTATCAATGAAGGAGTGATTTGATATGGATAGGACTAGCTATTTGAATGGTAACCTTCTAAACATGAGAGACGTATCGTCATTAACTAGCAATCTGGTAAGTTCCATCATGCTGCAGACCAAAGTGCTTGTTGTTGGTAATCGCCGGCAAAGCTTCATACGGCTGAGCACTGTAGACTGGGGACAAAGCAACTGGTGTACTTAGGGATGAGCCATTTGTTCCATTCATTGAGACGTTTGACGAGTCAGACACTGATATGTCGGCAGCTGCAACGCTGAACGTCTTCAACTCGGAAGCTTCGACATGGAGAGGAGCAGCCACATGATTAGGCTGTCCCACTCCTCGCAGTACCGTGACTCGAGTTTTATGGAAAGGGTCAAGGTCCTTCTCATTAACCTCAAAACCGCCGAAGCCGTAAAACTTCCAGCGTAAATGAAGTCTAAGATATTCTTTAATATTATCAAACTTCTCAATTGGATAGTCTCTTATGCAGTCAATTATATAATAAAGAAGTTAAATAGTGAGAGTGACTTAAGCAGTTAAAAGAACTCCTATATCTGCCTAGCCCTTGCAGTTAGTATATAAGTCTTAGGTCTTATATAAATTACCTCTAAAAGTATAAATACTCCTAATAAAATTCTATAGCTTAAAGTAAGTCTTATTCTTATTAGTAGTACTATTAAAATAGAATTTAATAGTATATAACTGCCTACTATATTGTAAGTAGATTGGGTCAAGTTAGGGTAATTAGATAATAGATAGATCTAATTATATATTAAACTCGGTCTCAAGAGAGAAAGACTTTAACTTAAGGAATTTAACCCAAGATCCCTCAGTCTGACTTCTCTTAAGGTAAATTACCTAAAGATCTCCTAGTAACTGCTTGCTAATTAGTTGCAACTTAATCTCTTTATAATACTCTTATATATTAAATTAAATAATTTATATTATAATTTAAAATTAATATATTTACTTTTTAATTTATAATAAATATAAAATAATACTTATTACTTTATACTTTTAATTAATATATATAAAATACTCTTTTAATATTAAATAGAATTTAGCTTATTAGCTATTAATAAGACTTCTTTACTTAAATATACTTAACTTACTCTATTTACTATTAAGAGATATAATACTTTATAACTGCTTAGTAATAATACCTTATATATCTGCTAATATAAACCTAATATAGACTAGTTTATCCCTTAGAAACTACACCTGTTATAATATTATAGCATTTGCATTATATAGACTTATTATACCTAAGGTATTACTTAAGGAACTAGCTGCTGGATTTTATAAGAAGCTCTATACGCTGTAAGGACAGCGTAACACGTTTTAGACTGGACTTACTTAGGCCTCGGATTACACTCCGATCTTGTAGGACTTTACTGAAAAGCTTCTACCTCAAATCGTGTCTAGGATCTCTTAGGTAGACAACAGTTGACAGTGCTGGTTATAGTTACTGAGATATGCAATACTTAGCTGAATGTAATACGATCCAACTGTATTCTCTTTATAGTCGTCCACCTGTCCACAGTACATCATATGGACTTAGTTTTTCAAATTTACTTTTCAAGCTCTAAACCTTGATAGGAATAGCGGGATATAGAATGGCTTGTAGTAGGTTTAATGTAAGAAGAGGTACTACTTCAGAACTTGGCTACTGAAGGTCCAGGAATCACATACTCTGTGCTACTCCACTCATCCACAAAAACATTATGCAGCAAACCCGCATCTGTAGAAGAGTATAGGTCCGTAGCAAACACGCCATCTGGTTGTACAGTACCATGTCCTTTAACAACAAGATTGACGCATTGAGGATACATTTGTGTTGTTCCTTCAGCGCCTCCAGGATGGAGTGCAATAATTTCATGTCTGAGAACATAGCTTCCAGGCGCCAGATTGGCCGGGATAGTTATGTTCCATGTGAAATTTGCATCCCGAAGTTTGTTGTTTGCCCAGTATCCCGGTTGTCCAGGCACCGTTCCTCGTGTCAACTGACCCAGCTCGTCGATCTTAAAAAACTTCAATTTGGCTTTATCGACTGTTGTGCAATCGTTGTTCGAACATCGCGCCATGTAGTCCAACACAGGTCCCCAGTGGGCTTCTGGCCAGTCTGACCAACGAACAGTAATGGTTGTGCCGGCAGTGACGTCTGCGGTCAGATGCCCGTTGGTAGCATTGAGGTGACAAACGATGTCTGGGGAAGACAGGGAGCTCGCGGTGGATATCACGAAACCGTTGTCTTTAGCACCGTTTGACCAGGTGATGCTTTCAGGCTGAGGTCCGTAGGGGACTTTGGTAGGGTCATGACCATAGTAACTTTTGTCATCAATGATGACCTCGGACACATGGCCATGAGATAAGACCAGAGGCGCAAAGACGACAGTGCTGAGGCTGAAGGAACGAGCGGCAGACAAGAGCATTTTGTACAATAGTATGATCTTCAGGATTTATTTTATGTGAAAGGCTAGCAGTGAAGACAGTGTTTCGTACCGTCGATAACTTTTCACTGTTTTATATAGCCTCGAATTGGTTTTAACCAAATAGGCAGAATAGCTAGGAACTGACTATTTCTTTCGGAAGTCTATGTTCCGCAAAACCCACCCTAAGAAAGAGCAACCCCATCGGCGAATCATCTTCCTAATAGCCATTTTGAGAACCAGTACGACTCCAGAAGGTTTCATTGATGTTATGTCGAGCTATTCTGGTTAGTGGAAAAAAGTTATAAATTATTATCATATTAATATAACGTACTTAATAAGCGGCCCGACTGGACAAGCGGCCCGACTAAAAATCCCTCACCTTATATTAACACTATTAAATTATTTAGACTCTTTAAAATAACTTAAAGCTAAATATATAATATACTTTTAATTTAATGTGCTTAATAAGTAAGTAACCTAGATAAGCGAGTAACTTAAAAATCTTAACCTTTAAGCTTAGTATTTAAATAAAAATACTATAAATTACCTAATTAGTTAAAATTATTTACTATATTTATTTCTAGAGGCTAGAATATCCCCTTAATAGGTTCTTATATTATATCTAGTATTCCTATATATATTATAGCGCTAAATACTTAATTTAATTAACCTTTTTTAATTACTATTTTTTAATAATTTTACTATTACTTATATATTAATATTTATCTAATTAATTACTTATAATATATCTTATATAATTATTAGCCCTTTTTTTTATAATTTTATTTTTTTTATTTTTTAATAATAATTTAATATCTTATTTACCTCTTTAAGATTTTAAACTTAATCTCTTAATAAGATAACTTTATATATAACTGCTAATATTACTTTTATATTTAACTTAATAGCCTAAATTATTAACTCTAAAGAGCTACTCTTATATATAATAACTTATCTAATAAGGTATTTAAATTAAAATTAAGCCTCTATTATTATCTTTAGGGTCTTTAAAACCTATTAACTTAATAGTTAATTTACTTCCCTAGGAGGTATTAGGGTTTATAGCTATATATTAAGCTTTAAGATAATAGTTTCTAGGTTAAGAGGATAAAATCTAGCTCCCTTAAAAGCCCCTTAAATATTACTCTCTATAAAGGTAGCTTAAAAATGTAAGAGTACAGGTGGCATGCTGCACTTTCCCAATAGACTAAAAGATCAAGCAGTTATGGCATAATGTGCCATAACTGTGCCACACATCCGTATATAAGGGGCCCAAGCCTTCTGCGAAGGTTCGGCGACTTTAATACCCTTATAAAAAAGCGGCATAAAAGGCTAGGAAGAACTTAATCTTAGAAATATAAGTTATAGAGTATCTAATTAGATATTTTATTTCTTAACTATAAGTATTCTTTAGTATTAAAAAATACCTAATATTAAGAGGCTAAAGTAAATAAGATATATAAGTAAATATATAAAATATAATAATCTTATAATTCTAATAATATCTCTTAAAGTTAATAAAGTAATAACTTTTATAACTATTAAGGATTAAAAGATAATAAAGACTAACTAATTACTTAATTATTAATTAATTAAAGTATTTTAACTATTTAAAATTTAGCTTATTATTTATCTATTTATTTTAATTTATTATAATAACTTAATTATTAGAGAAATTACTTTCTTAATATTAATTTATAAAATAATATTAACTTAAATTAATAATAAATAGTAGGATTAATTAACTTTTAGTATTTATTATTAGAATTATAATAATTTATTTATAATTTCCTAGCTATATTAATTTTAGCCTTTTTTACTTTTTTAAGCTTATAATAACTATCCTAGATTATATAAGGCTTATTATAAAGCTAATTTTATTAAAGTTCTAAATATTATTTAATTAAATATTATATTTTATAATTATATTTTATATAAACTTAAACTAGCTATAAATAATATTTAGATCTTTATATTTAGCTTTTTAATAATTATATCTTTAAAAGATATATATTTTTAGCTTTAATTATTACTTAATAAAGTTATAAGCTTATTATTTATTAATAGGTAATATATTATAATTAGTAAATAGAGAATTAGCTATTTTTTTAATAAAATATAATTATAAAAGAAATCCTTATAAATTTAAATTAAAAATAAATTAAATTATTATTTACTCTTTTAAATTAAATAATTTCTATAAATTTAAAATAAAATTATATTATAATTAAATACTATTATAATAGTATTATAAGGTATAATAATAGATATTATAGATAGTTATTACCTATTAAGTATTTAATTTTAAGTTATTTTAAAAGGCCTAAAAGGTAAAAAGGATTCTAGCTTTATTTAATAATTAAGGTATATTTAGTTATTAAGAAGTATCTAATTAAATAGAAATGTTACAGGATGAGGGATTTTTAGGTTACTTGCTTGTCTAGGTCACTTACTTATTAAGCACGTTATATTAAATTAAATATAGTATCTTATATAACTAAAAGGGAGTCGTAACATAAGACAAACGCATTTATGATATCATTAAGCATGTTCCTGGGGCCTTTCGATTATAAAATCCAACCTGATTCCAAAAATATCTGTTTCCTCAGCAAATAAACCTTCCAGCGATCGATGTCGTGCTATGCAAAAGAGTTGACTTGAACCAAGAAAAACATGACAGATACAACCGAACCAAGCAGGGCTCCGAAACCTGCCACACGCTATGTATTTTTGGCCTACCCTCGCACTGCATCTCATCTTCTTATGCGTATTCTCAACGTGGAGGGACAGGGTGGGCAAACCACTCCGAAAAATGGATATTTCTGGATAACGGCTACTTTCATGCGCAAGGACTTGAACAGTCGTCCAATGCGTGAGTGGTCGACTGAGGAGAGGAAAAGCATCGAAGACTTGGAGCAGCAATGCTTTAATGACCTTCTGAACTATATCAACCTTGAAGAAGCGGAGGGAGACATAGCTATGTTCAAAGAGCATGTCATGCTTCTCAATCACCCTTTCTTCAAGTCTCGATTCATCCACGGGGAAAGTGCTACTATTGGGGAGCCCATGGCGTTGGAGGGCTATCCAGAGGGAATCTCAAGCTCGAGATCAACTTTAAACCAAACTATTCTCTCTGACGACTTTCTCAAAACTTTGAAACCAACATTCCTCATTCGGCATCCAGCTTTATCATTTCCGTCTCTGTTCCGCTCTGTACAGAATGAACAGCATAAACTGTCAATCGAAGAGCTCGGTCCAAGTGAAACATCGCTTTTCTGGCCTAGAAGGGTTCTTGAGTTCTATGAGGAACACCACAGACATGGAGGCCAAGAACCCGTTGTACTGGACGCTGATGATGTGATGACATCTCAGAAGTTAATGTTCAAGTATGCAGAAACTGTAGGACTTGATTCCGACAAGCTATGTTTCTCGTGGGAAAAGGCGTCACAAGAATATATTAGCAGGCAGCCACCAGTAGTCCAGGTTATGTTAAGTTCATTGAACTATAGCGATCAGATCGACCCTGCAAAGGTTGCTGGAAATATTGATATCTCCCAGGAGGCAATCAAGTGGCGGGATGAATTTGGAGATGGATGTAGGAGAAAGCTAGAAAGCTACGTTCGCGCAGCTATGGCTGACTATGAGTACATGAGGTCAAAGAGGCTTGTACTCTAGCGACATACTCTCTGCGCAACTCTTTGTCACACATGGTCAGCTTAGATACGGCCAAATCGCAGTAATGTAGTCATGGATGGATTTGACCAACTATCACTCACACTAGTCTAGAATTTTAACAAAGATTGTAGTAGGCCGTGAGATTGGCAGTATTGGCAAAGTCAGCACCGAGGTGATTCATGTAAAGCGATTGGACAGACGAGGCAAAGGGAGGAGGGGTTCAAATAGAACGACACTCGAGTTTCACGCATGCTAATTGACAACCTGGATCCATACAGGAGTAACGTTACCAACTCGGATGCTTGTAGTGATGAGTCTCCATTGATTAAATGTACGAATGAATGGGGTCGGCTGATAAATGATAACTCAGGTGGTGAGAAGTTGCAGAATATGCTGCAATTGCATGGCGTGCCCAATCACCCCGTCCACCTAAATTAATCTAACTAGGGTGGAAGTAAAATGAATGTTCATTTCTGCGACTTCGGAACACAACACTACCTGTGCACACCTTTCTTTTCCCACTACTATCACGGTCTTCTCTATCAATTGAGACGTTGACTTCTCCTAGCTTCGTTCCTGTTTATGATGTGTTACATTGAATGCTTCACTTGTGCAAAATTTTGAGAGCTTTCCACAAAATGCGTCATTAATGTACCCTTCACATCAGCTTGATCTAAGCCACTCCTACAGGGACCAGGATGAATACTGGGTTCCAGACCACCATCAAATGTCGGCAAATTCCGTTCCAGCTATTAGCCAATAGTAATTCGCTCGCTTACAAGGTAAAAGGTAAGAGCTGGCGGGTACTGTACAACCAAAGTCCTTGAGACCGTACGGTATATCTTACTGGTTTACGTGCACGTTCCCACTGGAATTGATCTCTTGCCGATTAAGGCCTTAAATTCGCGATCCCATCCCCACCAGCACACCTTTGTTAATTCCGTCAGAAATCACAAACTCAATGCTACCACCTATCGAGCTTTGGACGGGTTCTGGAACCCGCCGTAACATAACTTCGGTTCCAACTGCGTGCCTTGTTTGCGTGAGTTTCTGCATATCACTCCTATCCCCTTGTGAACTTTGTCACACGCCTTGGGTGACAATGCTAGGGGACTTAATACTAACTTCTGTCTTTCTTGTAGCGCAGAAGGCACCTCAAATGCGATGGACAATGTCCCTGTTCTCGCTGCATAACAGCTAACTTAGACTGCGCTTATGTCGCTTCCCGTCGCGGATACAATGGCCGTAAACGCATGTCTCGCGCAGCAGCGGAGAAGCCTTTCCTCATCGCTGCCTCCACAGCAATCACGATAGATTCTGCTCCTCCGGTAGCAGGACTGGAGTTTACTTCACACCTTGATCCGTTTATGTTCTCCGGTATCCTTGACAGTCTTTCCGGCGTAAACACAACTCTCCCAGTTGGCACATCTTGTCAAACTGCAGCTTCAACTACTTTGCCTGTCCTTTCCCTGCAGAATCCGCTTGGTGGTATCGACCATCCGAATCCAGGCTTTGGCTTTGAAGTACCCCGGGCACTTCCTCAGCGAGAACGTTACATAGACGCATTCTATCAAAAATTCTTCGCCGCTCATCCTTTCATACTGCCGAAGGAGCCTCTTCTATCTTTAGCTCAGGGAACCTCCGTAGAGCCTCTGATTACAGCTATACGTTGGATCGGTTCACTCTACATCGACAAACACGCCTCTCAGAGCCTTTTAAAAGACGCATTCCGCCTGATAGATGGTAATCATCTCAGGGAAGGCTTTCTAGTGCAGGCTAGGCTGCTTCTTATCATTGGACTAGATGGCATTCGTCAACGAAAAAAGGCCAATAAACTCATGTCAGAAGCCCGGGACATCTCCGTACAAATCGGCATGAACACTAGTTCATTTGCAACTACCCACGGGCAAGGAATTCCAATACTCGAGGAGAGCTGGCGGAGAACGTGGTGGGAGCTGTACGTTGTAGATGCTCTTATGTCGGGTGTGCATTTAACAAACACCTTTGCTTTGTACGAAGTACCTACTGATGTTGGTCCACCTTGCGAAGAAAATCAGTATCGCTCGGGAGTAAGTGGCGTAAAGAAACCTTGTATATACACTATGCTCACTAGATCTAGCAAATACCTCCCTGCATGCACCTTAACGATACAGAAAATATCGGGCTGTTCGATGGTAAACCATTTTCATCGTACACCTATCGAATCCAATGTGCTTGTATCCTGGGTAGGCTCCAAAGAATGCCGACAAATGTCGACTATATCGATAAGCTCCTCGCCAACTGGATGCTTCGCCTACCAGCTTCAAAGTATGCCGCTTTTTACGACGGCGCGCTTGATGAAATGATGTTCCAGGCCATCATGATGTGGCACGCCATATCTATCCTCTTGCACCAGCCTCACTCGCAACTGGATCCGTCCCCAACTTATCACATTAAAGCCTGCGCACCCAACACTCCAGCCATGTCCAGCGACGAGTTCAACCCACATACCAAACGCACGATCCGGGCTGCGGAGGAGCTCAGCAAGCTGATCACTCACCGTGTTACCCTCATTTCACACACTCATTTCTTTGCTTACATGGTGACACTATCATCTACAATCCACCTGAGCAAATGGTCGCTGGCCTTTGTGGCCCCAGATGATGAGGAAATCCGCCAACACATGCGTCAAAGTATCGGGGCTCTCATAAAATACGCTGAGAAGTGGCCGATAGCGCAACACTTGGGATGTCAGGTAAAGGATATTGCGAAGGAGGTCTACATGATGAAAAAGCGACAGTCTCAAGAGTAAGTAGGTTTACTACTTTAAGCAAAAGTGGATGTCAGTATCAGCTTCTAGGTGTAAAAGTACAATACAAAAAATGGCGATTTATCCCGGTTCGAACTCCATCACATCGTCATATGGATGAAGACAAGCCCTGAAACTCCATGATTGACTAGAAGTATTCGCATTATCACTCATGTGTACTCAGTAAGGATTTCCAATATCCTCTTCTCCGACACTACCACCACATACGCCATGATTCTGAAATGAACTTAATGATCTATCCATATCGTCGTTTGGCGGGAGGCGGTGAGATGCTGACCGCCAATGCCACTTTGAGATCCACTTGGTAACTCAGCTCTGACCTCAATCCCCACCAGTTGTTTATGCTTATTTTACAGTGGTCAAATGGAAGCTCTCATTCGGTCAGACCGTCCCAATTGAAACCATCACATCCCACCAAAGCCTAGCACCAGTGCCGGCATGTCATCTTCCACATGCTCTACTGGGGCCTCGTAAAAGGCCCTGAGTTAACGGTGGCTGTGCTCATGTATGTAGCCCTATGGCGCAGCATCGCGAGCATGCAATGGCTCCATTTTCTCAATTGGTGTTAGCGGCCCCATAACGAAGTATTGCATAGCCCTACTAGACGCTTAGTACTTGTTGAAATTAAGACACAAGTCGGAGAAGGCGAGTAGCCTGCTGACATCAAACCCGAGGGCCGCTGACAGCGGCTACTGGAGCTGAAATGCGATGAGGATACGATTGGGACTTTGGAGTAGACGAATCTAGAGTGACGGCAAAATCACCAACCCAGCAATGCACGGCGATACTTTGGAGCTGCAGAATGGGGACAGTATAAAGAGGACAACTCAGCGTACAAGTCAGAATTGTTCTCGCTTCACTCGCAATCACTTACCATTTCTTCAGTTAAACTCACTAGTCATGAAGGCTTTGTTTCTTTCTATGCTGTGGCCTGCTGTAGCCTGCGCTGCTGCTTGCAAACCGCAACCCCCTAAATCGAAAGCTGCTTGTAAGCTGTCTGCTCTCAGTGGCGTGGATCTGAGTGTCGGCTTCGACTATGAAGGGGACTGTGTCCCAAGTACAGGAACTCTCAATAGCTTCATGATCTTTGTTGACTTTTCCGATGCCGAACCCGTTCAAAGCGAAACTCCTCAATCACTATACGAGGCATTAGTCCCCCGAACGATCGAATGGTATAAGCAGGCTTCTTACGGGGCTCTGTCCCTCAATATCACTGCGGATCTGTCCAAGTTCTACCGCATGCCCACATCTGCTGCGTCTTATGGCTGGGAGCGAGGTCTGACATGGGCAGAACATCAAGTCTATATCCAGGATGCTCTCGACGCTTATACAGCCAACGGCACTCGTCCTCCGCCCCCCGAATCGGATGTCCTCTACGTTATTCCCGTTATCAGCGCCGGTGTCAGAGGAATCTCTCGATCTATTGCCTTCAATACACGGGCCAATACTAGACAGGGTAACTATGTTGCCAGGAAGACTGTCACAGTCGCAACTGACGCATTCACAACTTGGGGTCCGAAAAGCTGGATTACATTGGCTCATGAAACGGGACACACTATGTGCATGGCTGACTACTATCCGTTTGAGAACCTTGGTTTGGGTTACTATGTCGGCGGCTGGAGTGCCATGGGGGATGTGTCTGGCATTGGCCCCGATTTCTTCGCCTGGGATAAGTGGCGCCTGGGTTGGATCAATGACAATTCCATCGACTGTGTTGTAGATAGAGGGACCTCTGAGCATACTCTGACACCACTAGAGTCCAAAACCTCCGACAATGACACCAAGGCTGTAGTCATCGCCGTCAACCAAACCTCGGCACTTGTCGCCGAAGTACGTACCCCCGAGGGTCTCGACTCAGGTGTTTGCGCACCCGGTGTATTACTCTACACGATCGATGCCTTGGTCAACTCGGGCAGTGGTCCTGTCCGCGTTGTAGATGTTACCCCAGGATCTGGCGGTTGTGGTACTGATAGTGTCTACGACAAAAACGATGGAACGCTGTCTCTAGACACTGGCAGGGTGAGTTCGTACACAGTTCCTGGATGGGGAGTCAAGGTTACTGTAGTCAAGCAGACAGAAAAGGCCTACACCATTCAGGTTGACGCAGAGATTTGATGCTCAGAGTTTATCCTAGGCGATTTTTATAAGGTGTAATAGAGCAGACAGTTAGGAACGAAACTGAACAGATCATTTGAGTTGGGTTTCACATTAATTTATTTCATAGATTAATAACTACTATCACTAGGATATAGAAATTAAAGCCCTTGCCACTCGTTTCAACTCCTCTCATGTCAGCTTTTGAGTGGGTAGTAAGTAAAGATAAATCCAATTGTATTCATCATGAGTCCCCTGGCTATTTTTAGGAGCCTAGTCTTTCTAGACTTCAAACTTGCATGGCCAGACAAAAAGACCAGCAGCTTTAGATATAAACCGCGCCTTACCATTATATCAACTCCAGGAGGGGCCAGATGTTGTAAAGAAGATGGTCAGCTATTCGAGATGGAACATTTTACGATCAACGTGAACGTTCCACTTCGCCAAGGTGTTCTTACATCGGATAATATGGGAAACAAAGTTCATCCGGATGTGCCCCGGCATTTTATATTACATTGCTGGGATTTCGATTGCATGGGTGAAGGTGATTTTTGTGGTAGATGAGCCAGTACTGTCTTTGCAGTTGGTGGGACGGATCCAGATCAAATTGAACAGGGTTACTTTGAAGGAAGTCTAACAGAAGCAGCAGAAGGCGAGTGCAGACGCGACACGAGACCGCCCTGACCAGAGCTAGGAAACTACTCTCGGATGCTCGAAAATGGAACAGCTTCCCCATGCTCTTAGACTAAGGACAATGCCGTTCGTCGATGAGGTTCCAGATAAACCGTAGACCTGGTCGACCTTTGCACAATTATGTGTATCGGGAGTATTGATATACCTAATCCATTTTATACAATTATAAATGCCTGATGAATTCATCACAGCCAGAAATCAGAGCCTGAAAGGTCTCACACTTCTGCCATGTCCTTACCCTACGTCACAATGTTTTGCTAGCCTCCTAATCGCGTGGGTATGAAGCATTGACCAGTAAAATTCTCCCAGTTAGCAATTACGCGTCGTGTGCAAAATTAACCCACGGCCTCACTTAGCGCTAGACTAGCTCCCGTAACTTTGTGCTTGCAATGCCGACAAGGCGACTTTTCGGTTCGGGTTGTGGGAGACCAGAGACACGAATATTGTGGAAAACTTGAAGGCGAGGGCGTGATTGCTATCTCCCGCTTACGCATTCGAGAATCATGCATGAATAGGTATCGGTCCGCTGCAGGAGGTATCTTCATTATATATAGGCCTAAGATGTCATCTTTTTCCAATGGATCATTGGCAGCTACCCTCAGCATTTCCCAATCCTCTATACTCTCCATCCAACTTTCAATATGGTCTCCCTAAAGACCCTTTTCTCCACCGGCTTGCTGCTGGCTGACTTCGCCACAGCTCATCCTGGCGAAAAGCATGACCATGAGCACATCAAGAGACAGATTCAGGCTCGAGACGCTGTGGCCAATCTAGGTCAGAGATCGTTGAATGCATGCTCTGGTACTGAGCATGCGAATGCCCTCAAGGCTCGATCCATTTCGCGTCGCGCCCAAAAGGTGCAAGAGCTCCGAAAGAGACTCGGTATCAAGACTTGTAAGTTATCTACGTACAAGATTAGTGCTTTTAATATTTGCTAATTCCTCATCAGCTCTCAGAAAACACCGCCGCGATGAGGAAGACATTGTTGCTTGGGAAGCCATAAATCACAACAAGACTGGCATTTCCAACAACGATATGTTTTCTCCCCTGGAGACAATCTTTGGCGCCAACTCCAGCTGTATCCTGTCCCCCGAGGTGACTGCCGGCCCATACTATATCCTCGGCGAGTATTTGCGATCCAACGTTATCGAGAATGAACACTGTGATGGAGTCCCCCTATTCCTGGAAGTACAATATGTCGATGTTTCTACTTGTGGAGGAGTTCCCAACCTGGCCACCGATGTCTGGAACTGTAATGCTACAGGTGTTTACTCTGGCGTAAGCTCCCAGGCTGGGCTCAATACTACGTTCCTTCGTGGCATTCAGATCAGCGACCACGATGGTGTGGTTCAGTTCGAGACTATCTTCCCTGGACACTATGAAGGCCGGGCCACGCACACCCATCTCCTCACACACGCCAATGCATCGGTTTCTTCCAACGGTACCATCCAAGTCTGGAACAGTCCCGTTTCTCACATCGGACAGCTCTTCTGGCCCGAGGACCTGCGCGAAGAGGTTGAGGCTCTTGCACCCTACAACACCAACACTGTTGAGGTGACCACGAACGAAGAGGATATGTGGTCGATTATTCAGGCTGATGAATCTTATGATCCTTTCCCTCAATACGTCTATCTTGGTGATACCGTCGACCAGGGAATCTTTGCCTGGATTCAAATTGGCATCAACACTACTGCAGACCACGCTTCAGATGATTATTATGCGGTTGCTGGATATTTGGATAACGAGGGTGGTCATGCCCTGGATAGCGGCATTGGCGGTGGTCAAGGAGGTGGAGCTCCCGGCGGTAGTGGAACTACCCCTTCAGGCCAGCCTACTCCTACCCCATCGTCCTAGACATGAGAAGCAGAACGATGTTGTTATTTACACATCTCCTTCATATAGACGCTCGCTCGGAGCACAAGATTATCTACTGCTAGGTTGCCATAACTACAAAAAGACTCCGCCTGCAAACCCTTAAGAACCTTTTATACTCCTCGATCTGGGCGATACCAACCACTAAAAGCTCCTCAATTACCACTTCTTCCAAGCCCTTCTTAAATAGACTGATATAACCCCGGGTCTGATTTCCATTGATGCTTGCTACCAGGATAAGATCTGTTGAGCTCCGCAGCTCCCATGAAGCGCTGCCATAAGGCTCCATGCCTATAGGTTTCCAATGTAGGGGGCCGACACCACTCAAGGCCTCGTATTCTCGTACGGCCGGGGGGGTTTTAATCTTGCGTTTGCGGCCGTCTCTAGCGAGTACGATCTCGATACTGGGCGGTATGGAGCGGAAATCAAGGGAACCGACCTCACGACCTCCGTCGGCAGGTGAGTAAATATGACATACATCTCCCCAGGCGCCTCCCAGCTTCGCAATGCGCTTGATGACATATCGGGTTAATTGATCTCCAACCACAGTGAGGGTTCTCTCGTGTTCAGCATGTACACAATACTCAAGTTTGAGAGCATGTTCTGGAGGGGGCATTTGTGAATCTGGTGTCGTGGTGTCACGGACAATGAACTTTTCAACCCATGAGGGAGCCATTCTTGATGGATGTTTTAATGGTAATAAAAGGGATGCTTGATGAATGAGTTGCTGAGTCTTCATTCAAAGCATGATGAACAATTTATATTCGCAGTACCTCTCTGACTCGAGAGTAAGGACCCTTGTCGATACAGAAAAGACTAAGAGTTGTAAAACAGACGGCTGAGTGCCGGGTCCTCAGCTCCACCAATGATATGGGTCAGTTCGACCAGTAATGGAACCTCAGCCTCGTAAAATTGGGGCGCTAGAGGATCCCCGAGATTGCTAACACGCGAGCGGCGACTCCGCGATTCCTGCAGCGTAGCACGTGGCTGTAACATGGAGTACTACTACCATTAATAACATTCATGACCGTCTTGGATGATTCAAAGGATCGCTCGACAAGAGCGATGTCACACTTGATAAGGCCACATGTGAGAAGACAGTGATTTAAACCATGCAAGCTGGTCTTGGCTTCCCCTTGAGTTGATCAGCATGCACTGCAGCTAGCATTCTGAGGCTTGAAGTGGACATAGCTCATTACCTGGTCAACAACTCAGTAGCAGGTATTCTCAGTTCAAATGCCAAGGTACTAAGACTTCTTCGTCAGAATTATCATTCAGTAGCAAGCTAAGCCCCTGGCATCTTTGCGCTCCCTAAACTATGGTGGAACAATCTGTTTCACTAACCACCCTGTTCGGGTTATTAGAGAGTAGGCTTTTCAAAAGAATATATCTGTTCTGATGACTTCCGCAGCCATAGGTATGAGATGTACTGATTATAGAGTTGGCACAAGTGTTGTAAAGGCGCTAGTAACGGTTACTTTGCTCGTCGTATTAGAATCTGTCGCGACATCTGTGACAATTTCCATATACTCTCATGTGATATTGGACAAGTACCACCGGAAATGCAAAACCATCAATCGGCTTGTTGACTACGGTTATGATTGAGGACCCAGAGATTAGACTACCTTTTTGGATCTGACAATTTTGGAATCTACCGCAAGTATAGCGAATTAAACGGACGGCTCTTATTTTTCAGCGTCCAATATCGCAAAGCAAAAAAGGCGATGTCAATGCAAGAGCAAAAACGGATAATCTCGTCGGCAACGAAGACCTGAGAGTCTGCACATTTGCAGCGACATTCATCCTACTAAAGGGGAGCTTGGCGAGGGCAGCGCCGCGAAGACAGCTTAACAGCCAGATGAAGATAATGAGGAGCTAGCTGAACTAGAAAACCCCGCGAATTGCCCTACTGCTAGAATAATTCCGACACATGACCGGGAACGCACTTGCACGAACTCAGCTCTGCCCAATGGAGAGGAAGACTTTTGTCAAACCGGACCTACCGGTGCAAATACGGCTTAGTTGTACTGATCGGATGATTCAGCCAATTGTAATTGTTAGTTATATCCCCGAGAGTAAGTTTAAGTCAGTCATCTAACTAATTGCAACTGTTCTTTATCTCCCCGATCACTCTACCTGGTAATGGTGGAAATATGGAGCTTCACAAATGGACAATGAATGGCATATAAATATACTGGCCGTTGAACCAGTTTCGGAAGTTGTATATACCTTTATCTTAAATAAAAACACTCAAACTGCCCTTTTCTTTTTCACTTCTATACCAATATCAACATGTCTGAGCTTATCGTTCCTGATGCTATCCTCCGTTACGAAACGTTCACAGGCGTTTTTCCTCACCCGCATCTTGAGAGACCTTTAATAGAAGATGCAACATATCTCTTTCCAAACCAGAAAGACTCGACCTAACTAATCCAGTGCTGGGGTGTCAGCAAAGTTAGAACTACTCATAGCTTCAGGATATCGACCACCCACGACCTCAGCATTGTCTACTGCCGACCTCACCGCCTTCTTCTCCTCATCACTCAGCTTCACCTTACAACTATCCAAATTCTCAATCAATCGGTCCTGCCTGGTTGTTCCAGGAATAGGGAAGATGTCGTCGCCCTGGGCCAGAAGCCAAGCCAGTGTCAGCTGCGAGGCCGTGACTCCCTTGGCCTTGGCAATTTCTTGTATCTTGTCCACAAGGGCCAAGTTCTTGGGAAAGTTCTCCTCGGTGAACCTGGGCAGAAGTGCGCGAAAGTCTCCAGGGCCAAAGTCGGCCGGCGAACGCAATGTTCCGCTCAGGAGGCCGCGGCCGAGTGGCGAGTATGCGACAACAGCGACGCCTAGCTCACGCGCCGTCTCGAGAAGCTTGAATTGGGACGACTCGATCTCCAGCGAGAATGGTGAGTATTCCATTTGCACTGCGGTGATGGGGTGGACGGCGTGTGCGCGGCGGAGGGACGTGGCGCTGCACTCGGAAAGTCCAAGATACTTGATCTTGCCAGCCTCTTTAAGCTGTACCATGGCCTCAACAGTAAGCTCGATGGGTGTCTTCCGGTCCAGCCGGTGGCAGTAGTACAGATCGACAGACGAGACACCAAGGCGCTTGAGGGACTTGTCGCAGGCCGATAGAGTGTATTCTGGCGTGCTATCAATGCTCAAAGACCCGTCTTCCGAAAACTTGTTGGCAAACTTGGTGGCAAGGAAGATGTCATCCCGTTTTTCGGGATTGGCTTTGAACCAGCGTCCTATGAGTTCTTCGGAATCACCGTACATGTCCGCTGGGGAAGGAAGTGATAAGTACTTGTATATTTGTAGCAGCTTTAATTCAGAGACATACCAGTATCCCAGAAACATTCTCCCAACTCATACGCCTTGTCCAGAAAAGCCATGCGCTCGGCCTCGGGTTTGGCGTCTCCGTAAAAAGCGCTTATACCCATCAGTCCAAGTCCCAGCCTGGGAACGACAGGGCCATTTCGACCAAGAGGGTGGCTAGGCAATGATTGGGGGGCCATTCTGATATATTTGTCTGTGTAGAGTAGATTAAACGTGATACGTAGTCGTCTGGTTGGTTGTATAATCAGGTCGTTCTCCAGAGTGGTGAAAAGTGCCGCCTCTTTATACCTTGTCTACCTTCGAACCTTAATATCGGTGCCGGGCACTAGTATGAGCCCGATGCGCGCACTACAGCTTCTTCACCATAGATGTATCTCCGTTATGTCCGCTTCAATGCATATTGCAATGTTGTCATAGAAGCATTCCACTCCACTTTCACCCAAACGTACAAGGGAAAGCGTTAAAAATTGGAGCAGTGCCGGAATGCAGAGACGCTAAATAAACACGACGCTGAATACAGTCGGCTTTTGCCATGCCAGTGACGACATTATCCCAACTAGCTCCAGTAGTCTAACTATTTGAGCCCACCAATCTCGGTATGAAAACTCTCCTAGCGTATATAGTACTGGTTATAAATAAAGCATCTGTTTTACCAGATTTAATACTTAATTGTCTGTAGGCTATTAGTCAGATGGCTATCTTGTCAAGTTAATATCGGCATTAACAATTTCGTTGATGGATCTCAGGGGGAGATGCCCCAGCTGCAGCACAGCACCACGACCTGCTAATCTCTAAAAGCCACGCTTGATTCGTAAGGAGTTGATGGATTCGAACAAATGCAGAGGGTGCTGCTAGATCTTCTTTTGCCGTTTCAATATACCTGGAGCATGCCGCACAAGTTTGACTCTAAATTTGACGGGAGACAGTGCTTTAGACTGGGTCATCAGATACGTCTTGTCTTAGCCAGTTTCGGCTATATTAGTGTTAATTTGGTATCTACAGGCACTACCAGATTTCACGAGCTGATACGGTATTATGTATCACCGATAATTAGCGAAGGTTTATATCCCGGGGGGAAAAAACATGGATATTTGCTTTATAACCAGTGGACTTGACAGAAAAAACCCCGTAGAATTGGGCAGGGAAATGACGACATGATGTGTGGAGATATCCCACTTTCCATTTCCTACTACATGTAGGGTGTTAATAATCCAGCTGTACCTAACTACTATGTATAGCATGGGGAGTGTTGGACGTCAGTCTTGGGCTTCAAAAATGACATCACGATGCTATAGATATAGGGTAGTTGTGAGTTACTACATGGGTTAGAGGAGTTCCAGTGTGGATTTTCCGGATATACGGACTCCGGAGTTATTGGGTTTTGCTTTCAAAGTTCATGGTAGTTCTGTCGTCTAACCCTGCTTGGACCAGCTTCGGGGTCAAGAAAAACAGCGGAAGGGCTTACTATAAAAACTGCCGATATTTCAACCAGATCTTTCCGCAATTTTTCTGGACTCCCTGGACCAGTAAAGAAAGATTCAGCTTTACCAAATCTGTTTGAGATCAAGACTCTAGTCTGCTATCACAGCTTGAACTACTGTCAATAGCGTCGCATATATGCCTAAATAAGGGACTTACCTGCTAGTTAGCGTGGAAACAATGGTCAAGCACACATGCCAATTCTATTTACTTTCTTGTTAAGAAGGAAATGAAATTCGCCTGTTATGAATGACAGGCCGATTGGGTTGCCCGTTTAAAAAGCCGTTGGGCCCCGTGGCGGCGCCTCCCATCCACCATAGCGTCAGGTTCCGGTATCATCCATAATGGTTCTCTTTCGCTGTCTCGCGGTTGCAGCTGCGCTGTGCCACAAGGTCAGCGCCGGTCCATGTCGCCCTCACCGAGACTCCACCACTACAAACGAGTTTAGCGGTGCTACATTAGCATTTGAGTCGTCAGTGCTAGTTGATACAACTGCTCCGACGTCGACATCTATCACCCATTCATCAGTCGAGACAGTATCTTCCTCGTACATTTCTACATATCTTGCGGTTGCTACAATGAACACATTGCTGGATGAAATGGTGACGAGCGTGACTCTTTCAAGCAGGTTGGGCGATGAGATATCGATCCTCAGTGAGATGACTGACGCAGAGACACCTCCCTCCAATGCCGAACAGAAGGAGACAACTACTGCTCAACCCAACAGCTCGAGCGAGGACCCATCTGTCACAGCGTCTCACCAAGCATCAGCTGGCACAGAGACAAGCACTGCCGAAATAAACAGTTTTGAGATCATCTCTACTGTACCAAGCAGTATCGAGACGACAACCGACGAGACAACCAAATTCGAAACGACCAGTGCCTAGCTAAGCACCACCTCAAAGGCAGAGGAATTAACCACTATGTCTATAACTTCAGTTGAACCACAGCCAACCAACTACTTTATCAATAGAGCCTTTGAAATCCCCGATGACGGTGGCGAGTACACTGGCGCACTGTCGTTGCTTGGCCGAAGTGTCATAATTAAGACGGATTCGTCACACGCTCTGTCCGGTACCCCTCCCCGCCCCCACATACAGCGAACCTCGGGATAAACCTTCGGACGCTAGGTGCTTAAATTCGCCCTATCAGCGTCCGACGTTTTACTTTCTCCGAGGCTCGGTTAATTTCTTAGCGAAAGATAGGCTGATCTAATCCGGGGTGCTTGTCTCTTTCTTCTCTCATCAATCTTGTCCTATACATCTAGAAAAACACATATTCTTCAAAGCTTCATCTATAGAAAGATCAATCATCATGTCAGGTCCCGGTGTTGGTTTTGAGTACTCGCCCGTCGAGGTCAAGTGGCTACAGCGCGACGTCCTACTATTCGCCAACACCATCGGCGCTACTGTTGATGAGTTACACTTCCTTTACGTACCTCTCACCACTGTCTGGGATTACTGAGCTCGTACTGACAAACAATAGGAGTTTGACCCCAAGTTTGCCGTCTTCCCTACCTACCCCGTTATCCTTCGTAAGTCCTGTCACTTGTGCATATACATCCAATAATTAACCCTTCACAGCTTTTAAGAAGGACTCCCAAGAAGTAGTTGACTACTACAAGGCCAGCAAAGCCGTTCAGATCCCTGGTATCCCCAAGCTCGACTACACGCGTGTTGTCGATGGTCAGCGAAAGATTGAATTCCTCAAGGCCCTCCCAACCACCTCGGCCGGCCGCAAATTCGAAATCCGTCAAAAGGTCATTGGTGTCTACGACAAGGGCCGTCCCGGAACTGTCCTCGAGACCGAGACCAACCTAGTCGACGTAGAGAGTGGCGAGGTGTATACGCGCGTCATCAGCAGCGGCTTCTTCATCGGTCAGGGTAACTGGGGCGGTCCCAAGGGTCCTGCCACTAAGAACTACCCCCCGCCAGAAGGCAAGGCTCCTGACGCTACGATTGAGGTTCAGACTACGCCTGAGTCAGCGCTTCTCTATAGGTTAAACGGCGACTACAACCCGCTGCATGCTGACCCTGCGCCTGGGCAGAAGATGGGTTTTGGAGGGACCATCATGCACGGTTTGTATTCGTGGAACTCAACGGCTCATGCACTGTTGAAAGAGCTGGGTGGTGGAGATCCTGCCAATATCAAAGAGTACCAAGCAAGGTTTCCTAGTCCTGTGAGGCCGGGCGACAAGTTGGTTACGCATGCGTGGGTTATGGGAGAGAAGCAAGGCGAATGGTCTGAGGTGAGGTTTGTCACGCAGGTTGCTGGGGGTAAGGTTGTTTTAAGTAATGGATTGGCTTTGATGAAGGTTACTAGCCAGGGAAAGAGCAAGCTGTAGTCAAAATGAGAATAAAGGGGGGTATTAATAAGCGCATGGTGGAAGTCTCATCGCGCTGTTTCTACTGCTCATTGAGATGTAGATTGGAATGGATTTACTTGCTGTCGGGATGTGGGGGTGACAATGCTTTATATCATTGTGCTAACCAAGTCGACATTGTGAGATTTCAGGTAACTAGCGAATGTAGTAACTACAGTATCGGCATTCTCAACCCGAATGTGCTCTATGCTTATTGGTGGAAATTCCTGAATTGATCTAGCACGCTATAGCTATACGCAAGCTCAATCTTAGTGGTTTCAAAAACCCTGCCATCAGTAGTCAGAATCCATATTGAAATTGTTCTTAGTGCTACGGGTCATTAATTGACAAGGTTAAGGTATGGTACAGTGGGTTATTTTCATTTATACCAAACTCTCATTTGATGCGACAGGGGAAGATTGATCCGTGCTTGAGCAGCCGAGGAAAAGAAGCCGACTTCTTAAAAACAACGATCACCCTGTACTACACTAAACGTCCGGTATATGTGCTGATTTAATACCATTTCCTAATTTCTTTCATTCTTTCGTTCATCATCCATTATCTAACTATGCGTCATTCGTTTGTTTCTATTCTAGTGGTCATCGGCGCCGCGGTTCAAGCTGCTGCGCAGCTCAACGGCAAGGTCGGACCATTGACACCTCGTCAGGCCAAGGCTGCCATCAAAACTTGCAATATCACCGACTACGGGGCCAAAGCGAATGCCAAGACCGATAACAGCGCGGCTATACAAAAAGCCTGGGATGATTGTAAAACCACTGGTGGAGAAGTTGTCATCCCGGCTGGCGACTATGGTCTTGGTACTTGGTTGACACTTTCTTCCAAAACTCCAATGAGCTTTCGTCTTGATGGGATTATTTACCGCATTGGGTAAGTCCTCAAAGAATAGGCGCTGAGTCTTTGCTGACGTCTAAAGAACCGGTGACGGTAACATGTTTATGTTCAAGCACTTAGAGGACTTTGAGTTTTACAGCAGTACCTCCCAGGGTGCGATTCAAGGATATGGATATGAGTTTCACAAGAGTCAGTACAGTGCACCCCATCGTGTTGGAAAGCAGGAAGACTAAACATTGCAACAGATAACAAATACGGCCCTCGTATCCTTCGCTTCTTCGATGTCAAGAGCTTCTCTATGCACGACGTGGCCCTTGTTGACTGTTAGTATTCTTCCTCGTGATCAAAGTATAACATTAACAGATGTAGCTCCGGCCTTCCACTTCTCTTTAGACACTTGCTCTGATGGAGAAGTGTACAACACAGTTATCCACGGAGGCGCACGAGGTGGTCTAGACGGTATTGACGTCTGGGGATCCAATATCCATATCCACGACGTCGAAGTCAGCAACAAAGACGAGTGTGTCACTGTAAAGAATCCCTCCGACCATTTGCTGATTGAAAATATCTTCTGCAATTGGTCGGGCGGTTGCGCTATGGGCTCTCTTGCAACTGACACCAACATCCACGACATCGAGTACAAGAATGTATACACCCAAGGATCTAACCAGATGTATATGTTCAAGTCTTACGGCGGAAGCGGTACCGTCTCCAACATCGCTCTCAAGAAGTTCAGGGGCCACTCCAATGCATACACTCTCAACGTCGATGCGGAATGGAGCTCTATGAAGCCCGTCGCCGGTGATGGCATTCTTTACAGCAATATGACCTTCTCAGAGTGGTCTGGAAGTTGTACTGATGGACGTCAGAGAGGTCCTATTAAATTCAACTGCCCTGCTGATGTTCCTTGTGTTGACCTACAGGTCGATGACTTTACCGTTGGTAGTAGCAAGGGCAATGTTGTTGAACATATTTGCAAGAATGCTTATGGGTCCGGAGTTTGTCTGAAGGAAGGCGACGGTGGTGCTTATACAGCAACCCAGACTGTCAACAACCCCAATTTCGCCACTCAAACAATGGGCGGGGAGCTCACTGCCGGTCTTGGCCTTACTGCTTCCATCGCTATTCCTACGATTCGATCTTCCTTTTTCCCTGGTACTCCTGTTATCAACTCACTCATGAGCAACTCTGCAAAGGAGGACTGAGCAAGACCTGCCCGAGAGAAAGTCAAGGTTCAGACCAACATGGAGACTGTAGATAGAATAGCCGATTACATGCTGTATATGAGTATGGAAGATTAATTATTGCAACCTGGGAAATGAGTTTTAATTGGTTTGATTGGTTGATTGAGTCGCTGTACGGTACGTGCTGGTTCTACAACAAGTTGATGATTTATTTCCGACTACCGGCCATTCGACGTGTACCCTGTTCAGATCCCTCCACCTTATCTCAGTTCACAACCTTCAATGGTGTATGATGTTGCTGTTCCAAGCCCACCTTCAGGACTGTGAATTTTCATCTGTGTTGGGAGGACGCACTGACTCCGAATCTTCAGCAAAAACAATCTTTCTGCAGCAGAATGTGGCCGCCTGATCAGTATCATCTTCACTGCCCCTGACATCTCTCTGCCATCGCAGCCTTGGAAGTTTATGGTCCTTGTCATTGAGACTTACAGCCGTACAGAGACCACTAGTTTCAGGTTTGTGTAAGATATCTGAAAGATCTATCGTCAAAGGCGCGAGGGTTGTATCACGGACTGTTTTGGTATTTGCCTTCATGCTTGCGACATAAACGATAAGTGCAGCCAACGTGAGAGTCGCGTTCATTGACAGCCAGATGTAGATCTTTTGCTTATCCACTGATAAAGAGACAGCATCTTCTGACGCTCTAAAAGATATTGGCTCGGTATAGTTGCCCAGTCGTCTCATCAAGGTACTCCAAGATGCATGGTATCCCAAAGTCAGCATGCCATTTACATACGTATTCAGATCTGGAGTAATCCAAGGCTGGGCGAAGTTCTGCCACACAGTATACTTGAGGACTTCGGATGTGAAATCGAGGGAAAGACTGTGAAGCCAGTCCTCTTTGATAGCCTCATCGTCGCGCTTGACTGAGCAGTTGGCATAGGACTGGGATGTCGAGTCAGAAGAGACGACCCCACAGTCCTGTCCCTCATAGATGCCAGCAGTCATCTCCACTTCCGCTAGTATGTAGCAATCATAGGTTCTGATTTGGCCTTTCCCATACATAACGGGAACCTTCTTTTGGACGACAGGAGGGAGTTTTCCGAACTCAGCCGTGACTGTTGGGCATTCGTCCTTGTCACTAGGAAGACGTCCCTTTTTGAGCTCTTCCTCAGATGGCACCATTGAGAGTCGTACCGCGACCAGTTTAGTTGTTTTGAGAATAGATGATTGTTTCGGTATTTGGCTTCTTGGGTTCCATTTTTCATCCATGATGATCGATGTTGCTCCTATTGCTCTACTTTGCAGTGGGTGACTGACATCAGAGTAGTCTGCATTTCCAGCATGTTGTGATCTCTCGTTGTCCGTTGCGTTGATCCATCGGATGCTAGTCGCTAGGTAAGGGACACGAAGGTTGATACTACTGTTGGTAGGTATTTTCTCGTTTGGGTTGAAATACCTCCGTAGGGGGATAGTGTCTGGTTTGAAAGCATATTTTGGATCGTTCGCCGTTAAGGCCGCGGCATTAATGACTGTGGTCGCTCGCATATCGGGATGGAGGATAGCGGCCCATTGGGTCAAGTCTCCAATCCTTTCTATAGAGGCTGTTTGGTTGTCATTGCGCAATATAGTATCGGGGTTCCAGGAAAGTGAAGATGATGCAAGTGGCGCTGCAAAACCATGAGGCCACATCAAAGCAAGAGCGATTGTTGCCCACAGGGACCAAAACAGCGATATCTCTGCCTTGATGGCGGGCAGAATCGGTATACGCAAGCTGAGTGCTCGAGAAGGATAAAAATGATTCGCCAGACGAGAAGTGTAGAGCCAGCTCCAGCAATAAGTCTGATCACGACAAGTGCAAGTGAAAGGAGACCAGTAACTTGTGTTTGATGAAGCGGGAAGTGAAAGGTGAATATGGAATAGTCTGTTCCGGCCTTGAATACGCTCTTGTGTATATGAATGACTATTACTGCGGTGACAGCACATATCGAAGTGCGTGGCACGTTCGTTGGGGAAAGATTCCTGATGATTTTCGAAGAGGCTAAGAAGTCTGTAACCAAATGTTTGAGACTTTGACGTTTTGTTCGTCCATCTCCACGCCTTATCTCGTTCCAGTTTTGGTGGCATCTTTTCATTGATCTGGCGCAACGCGGGATTGCCTTTGTATTTGACGTCGATGGGAACTTCCTCAATGCCCTGAGAGTAGGCTAATGCCTTCAAATTCCACCTGGATATTTCCGTGTCGTTTACCCGCCCAAAGATGTCTCCTACCTGCCCGAGTACAATGCCGATCGATGGGTAGTCAGCATCAGATCTGCCGGCGTGCGTGTCCAAGTCAACGTACTTGCCAAACCAACCTTCAACGTAGTCCGCGGTTAAAACGAATCCATAAGGAATTTTTACCACTTCATTAACATCGACATCGTCGCAATTGTATGGAGGAAAAAACTGTACTGACACATTGCCACTTCCGCCATCAATTGTGTAGTTTTTACAAGGAACGGAGATGCAACTGAGAAACGGTCTCAAAGCTCCGACTTTGTAAGTATAGTTCGAAAACTGGGTAATAGTATCAGATGCCAGAGTATGTGGATCAGAGAACTCAATATCTGGGAGGACGACATCTTCCCATATTCCCAAAGATGTATTGCTGCGGCCATGGCGAACAAGATTGAGCGCCATAGAAGCACCTCCATTATCATTAGTTCTGATGGGCCATGAATTATGCCAGTTTGTAACCATTACCGAAGACGGTTTCTCAAGAATGACATTCCCATTCAGGATCCAGAGGCCAGAAACAACAATTGTGAGAAAGCTGCCCAAGATAGTTGATTTATTGGAAGTAGCTGCACCCAAGTAACCAGCTCGAAGGGTCTTGATGATAACTAAGAACGAAGAGACAGAAAGTAGGTGAAACAAAATACTCCTGTTTGCCTGAACGTTTCCTGACCGAAGGGTACTACTATAAGGGGCGAGTGTCGCGATGGTGAAATCGAGACTGTTGAACATAGTGGCAATGGCGAAAGCTACTGCCGTCGAAGCCATGCGGATGACATATGATAAGCTAGTTGAGTCGTTCTTATGCATATCAATAAGACCCTGCCTCTGATTGGAAAGTTGATAAAGAAGTTCCAGTGCACATATGGCCAGGATGGGGAAGGCGATTGTTACAATAACAAAAGCGAAACTTCCAGTGATAGGTACCCAAGCTTTATCATTCTCATTCTGGTCTCTGTGACAGATTTCAAGTCTACTCTGCTTGCCAAAGTAGTAACGACGAGATGTAGCCTTCAAAGTATTTTTGGGGGTTGCTGTGCCCAACAAAGAATCATCCTCGGAGATATCAATGCTCACATCTCCGCTGTCCTTCGTCGTTACCTTGAATTGGACTTTATCCACAACAGAAGCCAAACCTTTGTCGTTCAAGTGTCCTGAGGTTCTCAATAGGTTGTTTAGGATAGGGCTATTGGCAAGAATAGCTGCATGTCCAGCGATCGAGCCACAAAATGCATGTATCCCAAGCTCTCTCGAAGTTGAAAAGTATAGCAGTAAGCAAACAGCTGCTAACAAGGCAAACCCTGCAGCCATGGTCCAAACAGCTGCATTTCTCGTGCCTAATCTGAGCTCGCTT